>NC_081446.1:3260159-3260427 GCF_007210705.1 Tigriopus californicus
AACCCAACTTAGAAAAACTCTATTATTGTAAATGTTCTACTCCTTCCCAACATACCAGCCCAGTGGTGTAGTCTTCACACATCTTTTTCTTTAATTTTTACTTTAAGTTAATATGGTTGAGTTCATAACATGTATGTGTGAAGTATTTCCATTGACATTGCACGCTAACATATCTGACTGAGCCAGGGTCAAGGATGTTGCATATAGAGACCATAGTTGATTTAGATTGAAGTTAATTCAAAACAAAGTCAATTGTGATTGATGAAGC
>NC_081446.1:3260463-3262221 GCF_007210705.1 Tigriopus californicus
TCACACATCTTTTTCTTTAATTTTTACTTTAAGTTAATATGGTTGAGTTCATAACATGTATGTGTGAAGTATTTCCATTGACGTTGCACGCTAACATATCTGACTGAGCCAGGGTCAAGGATGTTGCATATAGAGACCATAGTTGATTTAGATTGAAGTTAGTTCAAAACAAAGTCAATTGTGATTGATTAAGTGCTATCACGTCATCGGTAGGCAGAACATGTCAATGGAAAGGCTACTAAGGCTATCAGTTGTAAGGTCAGTTTCAGTAGAAAATGACTTGCCCATGTAATGTCAAATTGAGGTCTTCTGCTTCTACAAGAGAGGGGTACGTTGAATTCAAAGAAGTGTTTCCATCCGAGATGATATGATGATGGTACTGCCTTGATGGAAAGATCTCACCGTCGTCCCATCCTTCACCCTTTGTCTGTTCAATTGAGATTCAGATTAATCAGGCCCCGGCCTGATTCCAAGATGCTACCAAATAGGCCCCTATTCAGCCTCTTACAATCATGGACATCCCATCAAACCACCCTCAAGGGATGCCGCTGACCTGCCTCATCCGGACATGTGCCTAACCAGACACATCCTTAAACAGGCACGTCTTTGTACAGGCACATTTACATTCCGCTACACCTTGTTTCGACACATTTCCATCTCAACACGCCCATCCCAAAATGCCTCATCTGAACTAGAGTTGTGCATTGGACCCGACGGTTTTGATTCTTATTGGACACTTGGGATTCCTTTGGTCTTGGATTTGATTGGCTGTTTTGTTCTGACTCGGATGTAGACTTGAAAAGTTGGATCAGAAACTCATGGTATGGGTGCAAATAGTCTGACATTGGCCTGTAGTCACCGAGTATAAGTGGTAATCCTAGTTAATGCAGCGATCTCTGTGATTAGAATCATGGATGAACCGGCACACATCCATCCTGTGTTTCAGATTATTTGGGAGAGATTATCGGTTTACACCTCCAAAACCATGACGAGATCAACTTGACCGGATCAACCTCTGCTATCCAATGACACCATTCAAATGAGGTGAATAGGACGCCATTCAGTTGCCAAAAAGTCTGATTAATTTGAGACTATGGACTTCAGCCACTTGTCCACCAAAGTTAAGTGCCAGCTAAGAAGTGTACGATGGCGTTTTGATGATAATCGCCTTTATTGCGGCTCTTGGTCATGATAATGAGTAAGATGTGGAAAAAGTGTATGTTTAAGCATTATACAAAGCGGGTCAGAATGATGAGATAGCTGACAAGAATGTGAAATCACAGCATTTGACGAGGAAATTTGATGAACTTTTGTCAAAAAAAAATATCTACCCTGTAAAGAACATATGTTTGATTCTGATAATAATGAGCTGCAAATGAAAATTAATTCCAAGCATCTTGTTTTAATTTCAAATCCATATCTTCTGGGGCATCATTGCTGCATTTACCCATTTCTACATGGATGAAGTAAGGCATTAGACAAATCAAGCAGTACTACAGAGCCGTCCTTTGTCAGATCTAACGTCACATCACTGTGAACCCTAAGGCTCGCCAAAATAACACTTTTCGACGGCTGAAGATTCACTGACTTTATTTTTTGGGCATGATTGTATCAAACATGGCATCACTGAATATTCTTTGTTGTGAAAAAAATTGCCAGATTTGTGATGAAAAATTGCCAGATTACTAAACAAGTAGTTTTAAAAACCTGGCAAAAAATTGGCGATTTTAATTGAGTAAGGCAAAATTTCTTCCCCCA
>NC_081446.1:3264045-3269535 GCF_007210705.1 Tigriopus californicus
ATATATGAAGTTATCTATGGTTTGGCCACACCATTTTCCCCTCAAGTATCTGTGTACAAACCCAAGTTTGGGCACGTTCCTACTTGGGCAAGTAAAGCACCGGACTACTTGCCTTGTTAGTGCTTGCTTCACATCAGTAGTTCTGAGGACATGTTTTGACCGCCTGAGCATAGCTGATTGGATAAATAATCATGTAGTTTTAGCTTCCCAAAGAAAGCTTTTGGTGCTAGAGCCTGACAACCACGTCAAGTTACTACCTATTCTGTCTGGTATGCTTCAATGAAGTGAAGCTAAGTACCGGTATGTATGGTTTTGTTAAGTTGAATCCTAGTCAGATTCGAGTGTACTCTGTGTGTGGCCACCCTGCAGTTCAATATTTGTACTATAGTCCCATTCAAGATTTGTGTCCTCCATACAATTTTCTGTTTTCACTTCTGTTTTCACTTCAATTTGTGCTTCCAAAGCAATCTTGCTAAAGTCATACTTCCTTTGTGTTATGTAATCTGTTATGAATTAATGATTATGTACGAGGAGAGTGAAGTCAGCACCAATGACACTTAGTCTTGGAAATTTTTCAAGAAGCTCTGATAATTTCACATATTTCTATAGCATGCTCTTGCACTTTCCAAAAAAATTAGTTGACTCTTCAAAGCCTTTTTTGTCAAGATAAATCTTAATCATTTTCCCAATGAGCAACTGAGAGTAAAGTTTGAAACAACCACTTGCCTTTTCCTTTTCACTTAAGTAGTCTCTTATTTTGTTTCTTCTTCTCTGAAAGCTTCTACATGGCCAGAATGGAAAAGTTTTTCATTTCTTTTCATTTCTGTAGTAGTGCCAGTAAATGTCTTGCTCACTGTAGCATTTTCATCAATGAGATGCGTTAATTTCTCTTGCCGTTCACTATCTTTCTTTGGTTTCTGTAATTCATCTATATTAGGAAGTTGGTCTTTGAATTCACTAATTATTTGATCCCAAAAGCCTATCCAAACTATTCCTGGTCGTGGGCTACACTTTTGAAGGATGTTTCTTCATGAATTTGGTTATTATTTGAATACTTTTGAGTGTTTTTGCGTTGTTTGGTGACATTTTGTTCTTTGTTGTTGTTGGTTTGAGTGTGACTTTACAAGTGAGCTGTGAATAGCTGCAAAACATGTGGGAAAATTTCTGATGCAAACATGATACAAAAACACATGCTAGAATGTTCTGGACAGCATGTAGAATAGAATTTTAATGGTATGTAATACTTGGTATTTCATCTTGAAATGTTATTCCTCATTTTAGGCAGGTTTGAATGAATATTTCTTTCAATAGAATAAATTAATGCATTAACTAGATCATTTAGTATTTCAATCTTTTGATTTTGATCCAGTGCGAGCGCAGTGAGAGAATGATTTTGATAGTTCACAAACCATAAAAGCAATGTTATAATTATTATTTTGACTAAAAGTCCAATATATTCCATTTTACTTTAACAATGATAGTTTCTGAAAAATGTCATCTAACTCTTATAAACCCTCATTTTTACCACTAACTTTCCTTGTTTCAACATCTTTTTGTTTATTTAATGAAAAAAAAATCTAAATTTTTTGATGACTTATTATTACTTCTAATAAAATCTTTTAGTTTATTTTCCAATCCATCAGATATAATCCGATATTTTTCAGCTTCTTGGGTTTTATCCAACATTTCTTGGAAAACTACTTCAGCGAATTCAATTAATTCATTTTGCGTTTTTTGGCTCATTTTTCCTATTTTTATCTTAAGAATAATATTTTTGGCATCTTTTTTCATTATCTTTGTTTCTTAATTCGAATTCTATTTCTTTGATTTCACGGTAAACGGTAACATAACAAAGATTAATTTTTTTTTTGCAATTTCAGACACTTTGACACCATTATTAAGTTCATTTATAATGAAGTCGCCCTTTTTTATGCATGATTTCACGATTTCTGGCTAGCATTTTTATTTAACTGAGAAACATTGTTATAAAATGTAAAACAATGTAAAGCACTTGTATCTGATTGACTAAATTCGAATATATATAAAATATAAATCATATAAATTTAATCTGAATGTATACAAGTTAAATGTATTTGTTTATAAGTTGTTTTTAATTGTATATAGGTAGATGTGTACCCAAGGAGTCATTCTGCTCTCTGTGCAGCTTCAGAGGTGCTAACAGCCTTTGGTGCTCGCTTGGTAGATTTTTTCTCAAAATAAGTTAAACACAATGGTTACAAACATAAAATGGTGCTTGAAAAAGAAGAAACTCACATGTTAAAGGCAACGGCTCCAATTTACCCAATATTAGAAAATGCTGAGCGAGCGCAGCGAGCCGCAAACACAAATGCTGATTTAATTTATCGCCTAAATTGAACCAATTATATTTTGAATGAACTGAAACAGGAAAAGAAACATTATGAAACAGTTTATGAAATATATAAAATACTTCATAAAACTTTTTATTCCACTCAATTGGCTGCTAACTCATCATCAGTCGTATCTGCAACTTGCACTGCGGGTAGTTTAGTCAAAGGATTTGGTGCAGTTACAACTATTCCATTCATAATTCATAAGTGTTGCAAGTGGGTGTATGGGTATTCTGCTAGGTATTTTTGATCAAAGAGCTCTGAAGAAAATGAAAAAAAAACATTCAAAACTGGTTCAATTAGCAACAACAATGAATAGTGAAATAATACAAAAATATCTTAATGACCAGCATATAACAAAAGAAGAATTTAGTGAAGTTTTAAGGCTGCTTGAAAAATATTATACACTAAAAGAAGAACTTCGCTCTAAATCACAACTGGTAGGAAATTTGGACACATTGAAAACTGAATTTATTGAACAAGGGAAAAAATTAGCATTTCTTGAGGCTATGCGGCGAAATAAGTCCTAAAACTAAAAGTGCTACCTGTCTACATCAGGCGACTGCAGCGAGCCGAGGCAGCACCTTTGGCACCGTGAAAGCCAGCTTAAATATCATTTAAAGTTCAGGTAACCAAGTTTAAAATGAACGTAGTACAATACTTTACATTTACAAATATTATTTTTGTAATGCTTTTTTCCAACATCAGATGCACAGGCGGTCCTGCACTTGTTGAACAATGTGGCAATGGAGGTTTTATACTTGAAAATAGTGATGGAATTCAAAATTGTTTTTGCCATGGAACCGGGTATTATGGATCTCATTGCAATATTCCATGTCCTCCATCTTATCCGGTTGAATGTATTCAAGTTTAGCGAGGTGCAGCTGAGCTGCGTGCCAAAATTTATTACACAATGGTATAATAAATTTAATGTTTAAAAATTTCCTTTACCTCTTTTGTCTGACACCCAAACCAAGTTTTCGTTTTGCAAGCATAACACCCCCCTGCCAATCCAGCTTCAGCTCGATCTTTCAAAAAAGTACTTTTTCACAAGATTAAATGCTTCATCCTGAAGTTTTTTTTATCAAAAACATGACAATCTTTGGTATCTTTGATATTTTTAAGCCATATCATGGAATTGAGCTGCTTTATCTAATTCATTTACGGGAACATCTCCCTCCCTATCTTTCTTTAACTTTTGTACCAGGACCAATAAATTTATGATCTGGTATATGCAATTCGGGTAACAATTTTGAGTTCAATAAATTGTTGACTACACCATGATCCAGAGCGCCTTTGGTGCCGCGTGCAAGCACGCTCGCTGAAACAAACTGTGATTTTTTGCTGTTTCACTCTTTACACATTCCTTTTAAAATGTATTGTTTTCCTTCACCACCTTTTGGACGATTTTGCTCATGTAGTTGGACATTTGTAGATAAAGTTTTCTTTCTACACCTTAGGCAGTATATAGATCTATTTAGAAGGCTGGACATATTTTTAAAATAACAGCTGAGCATTTAAGTTATTGTTTTTCTGCATTTCCAAAAGTTTCTTATGACATATATCATAAGGGGTGATGTCTTGATTCTTTTTATTCAATTTTTCTTGGTAAATAAGCACCCTTTCCTGCGCTTGCTTGAAGCAAATTTTCTACTTTTTATTATGTCGTTTGGCTTCAGATTCCATTTTGTCATTGTATTTTTTATCATTCACTGCTTTTGCTATTCCACCAACTGCGCCAGCCATACTTGCTGCAGCACCAATGCCTGCCAATAAAGTAGGTATTGTTATGATGAATCCTCCATTTTTCTCTAGTTGTTTTTTGGATATCTTTAAATCTTTTGATGTTCCAGCAGACTTTGCATTGTTTAACTGGTTTACTTGTGTTTGTATTAAAAGTAAATGATGATTGGCTTTCTTTGAAGGATCTATTCTTACTATACATGGTTTATTAAGTTTTAATTTTCTCAGCTGTGACTCTGTTAGATGAAAAGGTGAATTGATTGTTTTCCGTGTGGTCATGGTTTCTATATTTGTTTTTGGATGTGTGTATCTTAAAGTGAATTCTATCTTATTACTCTCATCTTTATATTTTCTAGATTTAACGTGGTTTCTCTATGATTATATATTAAAACCCAAACAAGATAAATAATCATGTGTTGGAATTTCTCGAAATTTTAGGTTAATTACAATATTTGGAAATTGGGTATTTTCATACAACTCTGGTTTATGGCGTGAAACATCGATATGAAATACTGGAAATGAAGTTCTAAAAGTCTCAAAATCAATTTTAGTGATGTATCCACTGCATTGTAAAAATCTGTCATAAATCTCAGTAATTTCTCTGCTTGTAAAATTATTCTTTATTTCTTTATCTGGAAATTGGATGTTATGAATTTCAACATTCACACTTTCTGCATTCATATTATCTAATCTCATTGATGAGTGATTTGATCCCATTAGAACTACAAACAATCATGCGTCAAGTTGATATTAGCACCAAATGGGCTGCGGCGGTGAAGTAGCCAAGTAGAGAACAAGCCATGCAGCAGTATTTTCCCTTCAATCAAACCCAGTTGTCAATATGTTTTATTTTAGTTCAGACTTGCTTCATATTCAAAATGAATATGGTCAAAGTCAAATCTCAATCATATTTGTGGTCTAACAAATGAAGTACTGATCAGAATCTTTATTCCAATGAAAATAACTGTATAATACCGCAATTGTAATGTCAAATGCTGGCACCTCACAAGAAGCTCCTCTCGCTCATTTTTGCATCATTTACTCGTAAATTTGGCTTCAAAGTCATATTGTCAAAAGCTTACATAGCTGACCAAGGGCAAGCCAAAAATTCGAATTTTATGTATTGTTTACTACGTAACTTTAACCATGACTCCTGAGTTATCCTGAGCATAGGTTTGGGCTCAAATTTGGCCAATTTCATCTATTCAACCAGATCTTATTATGGTCGTATTGAGTGCTTATTTGGACTAAGATGAACGGTTTAGGAGATACAAAATTTTGGCTTTCGTTCGACATTTTTGAATTGACGAAATTTTTTTTTAATACTTCTACCAACGAAACAACTGCGCTCAATCGATGCATCTTTATCTTTTCTCGT
>NC_081446.1:3269571-3277198 GCF_007210705.1 Tigriopus californicus
AGATGCATCTTTATCTTTTCTCGTAACACGACACATTGAAGTCGTTGTTTCAATCTCGAAATATTTCTCGAACAATCCAGTTCATACTTTATTCCACTGGTCTCCGAATGCATGTATAAGACGGGAGCCGGAGTGTATTTTCTGGCCTAGCAACGATTCCTTTCCCGATCCGCCCAGGGATTTAAAGAGTCGTCTCGCCATTCAAGATGTCGTCCCACCAATCATGGGATCTCTCTCTACCCGAGCCAAGCCTCCACAGCCAGGGCAGCCACCGCCTAATTCCGTCAGACACATGACCCGAGTCGATGCTTTCGCCAGAAAGACTTGGAAGGTGACGAAAATCGGTGCTTCTTGAAAACATACGGCCCCTAGAGAAGACCCTGAGTTCCACCTAGATTAGAAAAGGGCATCGTTGCCGCCCGATATCGGCCACGTTCGGTCCGACATCGGCATTGATCTAAATTACCATCCCCATCCAAGCTAATCCAACGTGATATTCGGACGGAGTTTCAGGCTCAGGCGGGCTGACTCGCTGAGACGGGTTTCAAGTTCATTTGAAGATCACCCCTGCCGTGTCAACCATGTCAGGGGAGTCAAGTCCACAGACCTGATCAGATCTAGCTGGCTACTCGAAAAAGAAAACGTGCGATCACTGCGCTGCATCAGTTGCCACTGGAGAAATGGCCACTTTTGATGTTGAGTGAGTTATTTCTCAGGGTGCCCAGAATATGCGTCCGTTCAACATTGGCTACCCGCTACGTTTCATGTAGGCCGGTCTAGAATAACGCTGGAATGGTCGCCCTGATGTTAGGACGGAGGCAACCCAGCTGAACAGAGGCTCCTGTATTTGGACGGAGGACGGACCTCCGCGCTAGAGCTAGAGTGAGTCGAGGCCGGCTTTCCGATTACCGATTGGCCCGTCGGCCGGCCGTTGAACGCTCTCCTACCGAGACTTGGATTGCTCCTCCTCTCCCTTAACTTCTCATTCCACCGGATCCCTTCGTTGTTCCTACACACGCAAGTTGTTCCCGAGAAATACATCGACTCTTACTGACGACTCTCATCAAAATGCCCATCAAGAAGATCCACGCCCGTCAAATCTTCGACTCCCGGGGTAACCCCACCGTGGAGGTGGACCTCACCACCGAGAAAGGCATTTTCCGAGCGGCCGTGCCCTCTGGCGCCTCTACCGGTAAATTGGGCCATTTTCAATTTTACCAATGGAAACGTTTGTCCCCTAATGTTGCCAGACCCCGGTGGAACCCGATGGGCTCGTCATGGGAACGGGATATTTCAGCTCTTTGGATACAATAGTGGGTGGAAGTTAGGCCGGCTGACATTTTGTAGGTGATATGGTCCGCCTGAGTTAGTTTGCTAGAATTCGAAGGCCAGCGCTGAGGCTCAAGGTTGGCTGCTGCTGCTGCTGCTCATGTTGAAGGTCCTTTAGCGGTCATCCGGCCTTGTAATGAAATGAGTCAAGGCTGAAATGAAACCTAATGGAAAAAGGGGTAGCGACCCTAGTTTAGCGGTCCACTCTTCTGATCTTGAGATGCGTCTGTCTGGCTCTCCACCCTTCATGAGGGGTCTAGAGGAGGTTAGGGTTGGTCTAAAATGTGACAACGAGGACCCAAAAAGGTCATTCTTTACCCATCTTGGGATGGCTACATAAAGGGTTTGGACCGCCCATCTGATGCGGTTTGTCTGTTTGGCTCCACCCACTTATTTAGGCATCTATGAGGCCCTGGAGCTCCGCGACCAGGACAAGTCCAAGTATATGGGCAAGGGCGTGTCCAAGGCGGTGGAGAACATCAACACCATTATCGCCCCCAAGTTGGTGGAGATGAGCTTGGACCCCGTGGACCAAGCCAATGTAGACAAAGTCATGTTGGACATGGACGGCACTGACAACAAGAACAAGTTGGGCGCCAACGCCATCTTGGGCGTGTCTATGGCCGTGTGCAAGGCCGGTGCCGCTCATAAGGGCGTACCTTTGTACCAGCACATTGCCGACTTGGCCGGTGTCAAGGAGGTTAAGATGCCCGTGCCCGCTTTCAACGTCATCAACGGCGGATCGCACGCCGGCAACAAGCTGGCTATGCAGGTAAGTCGGTCAACGCGTCAGCACCCTCATTTGGGCTTTTGACCGAAAGAATCTAGTGAAATCTATATGAAATCTGATCATATCTAGGAATTCATGATCTTGCCCACGGGTGCGGCCAATTTCACCGAGGCCATGCGCATGGGCTCCGAGATCTACCATCATTTGAAGGCCGGCATCAAGGCCAAGTACGGTTTGGATGCCACTGCCGTGGGTGACGAGGGTGGCTTTGCCCCCAACTTCCAGAACAACAAGGAGGCTCTAGAGCTCTTGGTGGGGGCCATCGACAAGGCCGGATACACTGGCAAGATCCAGATTGGCATGGACGTGGCCGCGTCGGAATTCCGCAAGGGCGAGAAGTACGATCTGGACTTCAAGAACCCCGAATCCAAGGAAGCCGACTGGATCTCGTCCGATGCCTTGGGCGAAATGTACAAGGGCTTTATCAAGGACTTCCCCGTCACTTCCATCGAGGATCCCTTCGATCAAGACGACTGGGAGGGCTGGACCAAGTTGACCGGCGAAACCTCCATCCAAATCGTCGGTGACGACTTGACCGTGACCAATCCCAAGCGAATCCAAATGGCCGTGGACAAGAAGTCGTGCAATTGTCTGCTCTTGAAGGTCAACCAAATCGGCTCAGTCACAGAGTCCATCGAGGCCCACAACCTCGCCAAGAAGAATGGTAAGGGTCATTTTTATGTCTATTTCCGGCATGAACTGGAAAGATCCACCTCTGGCAAGGGTCCAAGAATTCTCACAGTTTTGCCCTCTCTAACCGAGCGCAGAGGTCACGTTATGAGCTTGTTACTACATATATACATATTCCCGTTCTCTTTAGGCTGGGGCACTATGGTCTCGCATCGATCTGGCGAGACAGAGGATTGCTTCATTGCCGATTTGGTGGTGGGTCTCTGCACCGGCCAAATCAAAACTGGAGCGCCTTGCCGATCTGAGCGTTTGGCCAAGTACAATCAATTGCTCCGGATTGAGGAGGAGTTGGGAGCCAATGCCAAGTTTGTGGGCGAGAAGTTCCGCAACCCTGATGCTTAAATAAACTGACCCCTCTGCACCAACAAGAATCGAGGAGAGAACATTTCCGAAATAATCTTGCTGAACTAAGCTGAGGTGTGCTGATACACCTCACTGCTGCGGGATTTCCACCTGACCCGCTCAACTTGGCCAGGTCTAAACCATCACCATTACCATTTTAAATATGTCTCCTTAACTAAAAAAAAACAGTGAAAAATTAATGTCTTGGAATTTAGATTCAACCTTATTTTAAGCATTGCACGGTGAATAAACTTGTAGCTTTAACTCTAAATCGGCGCGTTGATTTCTTCTATTGGTATGATGTAGAACTGAAGTACGATCGCTTTCTTAGCTGATCCTCGCGGGTCTCCTAATCAGATTGCCATCTTGATCTTCGCTAATGATCTTGAATCCGAAAATCCATCAATCAAATAATGTCGGGAGGGGTTCCAGCTTCCACATCAAAATGAGTTACAAAGACGACTCTATTCTGGACATTCAAGCTGATGCAGTCCATTCTTACACATTAACTCCTCATACATTTGAACGTTGAAAACCCTCTTGTCACTTAGCTCGACCCAATAAACTTTAGGACACCCTTTGAGCAAGATCCAAATGACTTCTGGTCGATATTCATCCACCTCAAGATACGCAAGAGTGGTCCAGGCCAACATTTTGATCAATCGCTTTTAAAGTGACACTGACAGCTTGCTCAGTTTTGACAAGTGTACAAATCCTCCGAATGATGGATAGATGGTTGGCAAGATCTGTCGCCCGAGGGGCAGAAAATATCCCCTCGGGGCCTCTTTCACATGGGATCTGTTCGCCTCAGGTGATGTTACTTAGATGAGAGGGCGGAAATCTAGGCGGGGGGGAGGTAAGCGTCCAAGCGTGAATGGTGGGGCAATGTAGCGAGCGAGCGAACAGGTAGTGACTTCTCAAGTAGCTCGAGGAAATGACTGAGGGCTGGCTGAACTTGACGGGAGGAGATAATGAGAATGAATGATTTACGTTTTGACTTTTGTGGTTGATAAGATCGTTCAATTTGATGGATGGATAGTGGGGATGATGATGAGTGATAATCAAATCATTTCAAACACTGAAAAATTTTCGACGAACCCTTAGGCATTAGTTTTTAGTGGTGTAGAGGGTATCCAAAAACTGTTGGGCCATTTCGTCCACCAAACCGCGATCCGGGAGCGTTTGCGCCATGCCGTACACGGCAGCCTTTAGTGGTGAAGAAAGGAAGGGATATTTGAAGAAACCATTTTGAAATTAATCTATAAGCTTTTTGATATCTTACTCGACCCTCCAATTTTGTGTCCTTGGGGCGGGTCAGAAGGGTGGCAGCTACGGACCTCAGCTCTTTCAGGAAGTTCTCTTTCACGCCCTCTTGAGTGTGCATTGGAATTACGTACAGATGTACACTGAAACAAGAAATGGTAATGATGTCGATTGCAAGAGCAAATCATAAAATGATATCCTCACCAAGTTGGATATTGAAGACATGAGAGAAGCCATCCCTTTTCCTTCATAGCATCAGCTAGAGAAAAGATGTGAAAATCGTCGGACGTGAACGCTACGATGCATGACCGTGGATCGCCCAAAACCCTCAGTCCCTTAATTGATCGAATTCTAGAATAGGGTGAAACAAGTATGAATACAATCATTGGATATTTTTTTTTTCCAAAATATGAAATACCTCACACATTTGGCTGCGTTTCTGAAAAGAAATTTGCTTTTCTAATGGTAACACAATGACCCATGTTAGACCTACAGTGGCTTTTATCTCATTTCTATACTGAGACCTCATTCTTTTTATTTTTAGGTCTTTTTTCACAAAGACGAAAAGCCTTTATAAAAATAATCTTGTTCAATTTCGGTTTTTCGTTCAAAATAAATTTTCGCAAGCTTTTCTTAACATTGGATTGTGGAAAAAAAATGATAAGATGTGGTAAATTCATTACAATTCCCACTTTAACTTTCTTTTTCCCGCCTCGTGACAACTATGAGATTTATTACAATGAGGGATAAGTTGATATCACTAATTCAAAGGTCAGAAAAAATCAGTTTCCACGCATAAAACAAGGAACAGAGGTCTTGCTTGCGGTAGGGATTCTTTCTAATATTTTCCGATCTTTTGAGAGCTATTGTTTTTGATGATTTTGTTTTGCCACTTTGGCTCAACTTCTTAGCATTTCATATTTGCTTTAGTTCTTGTAGTTTGAGCACTGACGAAAAAGAAAACATCTAGCCTAAATGTAGAGTAGTGCGTTCAAAAATGACATCTCATTCTGCTGCTCTCTGGCGTATGAATAACTCACTCTTTGACGATGAATTGAAGAGTGGAGACCACTTTTCGGGTTGATTCCCGATATCCATCCATGCCATGATTGACCATACAAGCCCAGGTGGCCGCAATCAGACCCCCCGATCGGGACCCCGCCATAGTGGGACTGGCAAAGATCCCACCTGTCCAATCAGCAGACACATAGTACTGATAATGAATGTACTCCTTGCTCCTGTACATGATCACACTGGAACCCTTGGGCGCATAGCCGAACTTGTGGGTATCGGCGGAAATGCTCGTGACGCCAGGGACTTGGAAGTCGAATTTCCCGATCTCAAAACCGGCTTCCTCCATAAAAGTGATCAGGAAGCCGCCCAAACAGGCGTCCACGTGAACGGGGATGTTGTAGTCCAACCCAAGTTGGGCAATGTCTTCAATGGGATCCATAATCCCGTGAGGATATTGAGGAGCCGAGGCAACTAACTGAACACGTGAAAGCCGTTTATAACTGATGGTGTTTCATGAACCACCGAAACATGGACGGGAATGCTAGGGTCGAGAACTAACATTTGGGTATGGAGTCAATGCGTTGCAAGTCCTTATTTGAATTAGACCTATTGTAGATTGTTAGGAATTTCAATTCAAGAGCAATCGAATGAATAACTGAGTCAAAAGTTACTTCCCTTTCAAGCTTACTACAAAATTCTACACAAAATGTTTGAGTTACAAAAAAAGAAAAAGGGGCTTGTTCAATCTGTGCTTGGTTATGTACTGCACTTTGAGGGGACATAGCTTTTGATCCACTCGTTCGATCAAGCTGAAAATTGAAATACATAACTGAAGCAATCAGCAGTCAATCTCATTCAAATAAATACACAATGCGTTCCCTTGCTTCAAAAATGTTGATTGTTGACCCTAGCATCTTCCTCCATGTTTGTGACACACTTCAAAGGGCTCTCATTTAGTTTACTGTACCATGATCGTGTTTGAGTCGATGGCTTGGCGGAACTTCTTCAAGTCGGGGTGCATGGTCTTGGGATCCATAGGAACATGACGCACATCAATGTGCATCAAATGACCGGCCTTGTCAAAGCCCACGTGGCCGCTAGACTGAATGAAAAAAGAACATTTCCAGGGACCATTAGTTCATGCACCTTCACTTTCAATGCTGATCTAAAAATGTGCTTAAATGTACGCAAATGTCTTCAACAAGAGCATATGACTGAGATTGAAACATCCCCCAAAATGAACTTGCCATTTTGATTTTTCTTCACCCAACCAAAATGCGAAAGTTTGCTGAGCATTATTCAATGTTTGTCTTACCGACATGACAATATTAGGCTTGGTGATTCCTCTTTTGGCCTTTCCATATCCTCGATAAGCCTTGCAAGCCATGATCAAGCTCTCCGTGCCACCCGACGTCATCTGGAAGCAAAGCAATCCTCAAATCATAAAGATCTAACTCGAAGAACCCGACTCCAATCTCACCGTCCCACAAGCTTTGTCATCTCCGTGGAACAAATTCAGTGTCATTCGCACCACCTCGGCTTCAAATTTCCGGATCCCCGGAAAGGCATCCGGATTCAAAGGATTGGCAAAAGCCGTCAATTTGTAGGCACTGGTCATGGTTTCGACCCGTTCCATGTTCGGAGGCTTGTGACAAGTGCCCGAAAGCGCTCCGGTTTCAGCCTTGAACTTGCCTAAATAATAGCTATTTATTCAATGGCTGTTATCTTAATTGTATGAAGATTAGGAAAATGAGGCTGAAAAGTGAAAAAAACTTGATATTTCTAATGGTGCGTTTACACGAGATATATTTGGACACATAAATTGACAAACAATGTCGGAAATGTTAAACATCTGAAAACTGACAAAATCCATTGTTTTCAGTATGCATGTGTATGCCTCCACAAGTTAGCATTTGTTTTTTTAATGAAGCATATTAAGTCAATTCGAAAATGTAACCAAATGTGTTAATGCATGTCAATATCATTTGTGAATCAATTCAAATCAGTGAAAGCCTTGGTCTTGGCCATGGTCTGAAATCTTGGTCACAATTTTGAGGTGAATTGACATGACTGATGTTATAAATACAAGGGGAGTCCGAAAAAGTCATGGTGATAATAAAATGAATTTTAGTCTCTTCTTTCAGGGCTTAAAGAGGCAAATGAGTTCAAGTTTTTTTTTAGGATCCCTGTTTCAGTAAG
>NC_081446.1:3277234-3277327 GCF_007210705.1 Tigriopus californicus
GAGTCCGAAAAAGTCATGGTGATAATAAAATGAATTTTAGTCTCTTCTTTCAGGGCTTAAAGAGGCAAATGAGTTCAAGTTTTTCTTAGGATC
>NC_081446.1:3277361-3287541 GCF_007210705.1 Tigriopus californicus
GTGCGACTGGTCCTTTATTTTCCAGACACTCCTGGGCAGAGAGCCATGAAATGCAAATTCTAATAATGGTGTTTTGCATGTCTTTGGATTGATGAGACTAAGTCAAAATTAGACTGATAAAAACCAGTTTTCATGAAGGAAAATTAATCAGTGAATTCAATGGCCTTAATTGAAAGTCTTATTACCCAGGTCCATATTTTTTTCAATCTCCTTTAGGACTTGATCTTTATTCCATCCGACTTTGGGTAATGATTGATGGTAGGCCAAGCCTCCAATTTGTTCCTTGAGCTCGACTTCCATTTCGCCCACTGTTTTGTCAAGCTCCTCTTGAATCTTTCTTTGAACAAAGGGTATTTTCCTCAAGGTTCGGAAAAGAGCCACTTTCCAATTGGTATCTGAAACGGTCAAATCAGATTGAAATGAATTCGTTCCATATTGAGACAAGGAGCAGGATTTTTACTGACTTTTGATGCAAATCAGGCTTTTGATCAAAAGTCGTAACGATATCCAACACACCAATGAGATGGTCACGATTTGCCATGGTTTGAGCTTATAAAGAACAGAATCCAAGATTTTGGCCGGATTTGAGCCATCATCGAGGTTTTCAGTCAAAAGGCGATCCAGCTTATTCAAGTAATCCATGGCACCCCTCCAAAGTCTCCAATTCAAGACTAAAGCTGTCGGGCCTTACGAGAATCTCTTGAAAAATAAAGATAAGATTACCTATTATGACCTCAGGGAGTAAACAACTTATGCATGCCTAGCATACACGTGAAGGCTTGTAAAACTTGAACTAACGTCTTAATGATTCTCAACAATGTAAAGCTCTGAAAAAGATGAGGTCATGAAGAACTGCACGCGTATCAAGATGAATCAGTCTGCCAGTTTTATTTGTACTTCAGCAATACGAGAATGAAGCCGAGATCAGACAAGAGTATCGTTTATAAACAAGTGATCACCGTCGATGATGATATCCCCCGCTATTACTCCCCGCACTGTCCCGTCGACCGTAGTCCCGATGACTTCGATCATGGCTTCGTTCCCTAGATCTCCGATCGTTATATCCACGGGGTTGATGTTGCTGATACTGATGATGTTGTGAGTAATGACTCCGATCCTCTCGGGAGTAATGACTCCGATCCTCTCTGCGATGGTAGTCATTATACTCGTGACGACCCGCCGATCTTTCCCGGTAATGAGAGTGAACATTATTATAACTAAGTACTCGCACGGGTTCGGGCGGAGTGGAATAACCGTAGGGTCCGTTGGACGATTGATGATACGCGCCGTGATTAGGCATTCCTGGTTGGAAATGCGGGGCCGAGAACGAGCGTTGATGGAAATTGGGCGGGCGTTGATGGCCATTGCTGGGAGCGGGGGCCCGGGACTCATTCATACCCGCCCCGGTTTCTTTGTTTTGCAAGCGGAGCGGTCGCCCAAAGAGAGTCACATCCCGGAAGAGATCCACGGCGTAGGACACGGTCTCGGGATGATGGAATAATACGAAGGCGAAGGGTTTCTGTCGTTTAGTCTCACGATCAATGGGAATCTTGACGCTTTGAACCGGGCCCGCCTGGAATCAGGTTGAACAGATGGTTAATGAGGATGATTTACTTGACTTACCAGACCATGACATATCTAGGAAAAGAGCTTAAGATCACAAAATAACGCAAGGCAACGAATTGAAGCTTCGAGCAAAGATTGGCGAGACAAAACCGATTGAACTTCAATCAACGTTTCAAGAGTTTTTTCAATGCTCGTCACATTTTTTCTTTTTGCGAACCTTTTTACTATTTCCACTAAGAGTGTAAGACGGAAAGTTTGTAATTCATAATTAATCGTCCACGAATGAGACTTGACGGATCTGGCAAGCCCTTAAATATTGAGTTAGTTGATTTCAAGGTTTTGGCAGAAACTGACTTTGAATCTGCGACAGGATCCTTTAATAGTGACAGGTCGCAGACGTAGGGGCAACTAATGGCAGCAGGACTGGAACCTAAACCACCTCTGGAATATTGATCCATGAAGCAAAACGGCCTCAGGCAGGTTCCGATTGCCCCAATGATAATCCATGTGAGGGGAGGATTCCATCTCTGAGGCCTCTAATAATCCCGGAACTGAAGTCAGCCCTGTTGGGTGACGTGTCATCGTCCAAAGTGATGATCATTATGGAAACTATAGAAACGAAGTGAAATCGCATAGGTAACACCTACTTAAGTTCGAATTTTCAATACGATGTCGGGCGTTATTTAGTCATTTTGAAGTTCTTCTATCCGTGCTCATGCATGCGCATATAGGGAGCGGGTTCACTTACGTTTAGGAACAATTCAAAAAGGATCTCTTCATCGACCCGCTCTGAGATCCCGCCCACCCACAGGGTGCACAACTGGTCCTGACTCGGAGCCTCGCCCTTGGTCTCCATGGGCCCAACTGGAGTACAAAAAGAGGAATAACGTAAATACCTGATCGATCTAAGTTTGTTTCACATTACAACACATCAATGGGCTTCGTTTAATTCAGCTTCAAGGGCGAGAATAAGGATGGACTTGCGTAGCGGCCTTGATATTGGTCTTGATCAAACTGGGCACTTTGGCCATGGGACCGGCCAAACTGCTGCCGGGCGGCGGGGCTCGCCCACTCCCGCCCGAACCACTGGCCAAGCCCCCGGCATGGCCGCTCATGGTGGGCACCATGACCGACTTCAAGCCCTTGCCCAAACTGACGGTAGCCACCAGGCCGTAGGTGTCTTCAATGGTGCAGGTCTTCTCAATCTCGGCCCGATTGGAGGCCCGTGAATCCATGTCGTCCTTCTCGCGATTGATGGTCTTGCCCGTTTCCCGCATGATCTTCTCCATGACGGACAACTGCTTGGTGGCCGTATCCTGGCTTAAGGAGGAGGCCCGTGATTCGTAGCCTTGATGTTTGGACTGGACGTCAGGGTCGGGATTGGTGCGCAGGTAATGGGGCACCAGGTCGTGGGAGAAGGTGGCCACGCGGCCTTCGGTCAGCCGGAGCATGGCCTCATCGCGCTCGGGGCTCAGCAGGAGCGGCAGGCAAATGTACTTCTTAAGGTTGGGCGTGCGCTCCGGGTTCTTGATGTGCTTGAGCAGGGAGTTGAGCTGGCCGGTGATCACGCCGTACGAGTCCAGGAAGGACGGCCAATTGAGGTGCGGGTCGTTCTCGAGTTTGCCGATCAGACCCGCGATCGAGCCCTTCAACTCTTGGAGGCGGGTGGCCAGGCTAGCCGTGGCATCGTCCAGCAACTTCTGCTCGCGTTCCACTGAGGCGTGGCCAGCAGTGGCCGGCGCGCCCGTGGGAGGGACTAGCCCGCCTAGATTGTGCGGATGGGCCATCAATTGACAATCGATTGGGTCGGGCACAACGGGCACAACGGGCACAACGGGCACAACGGGCACAACCCCTCAATCTATGTGTCTACCGAGATCGAGAGAGAAGAGGAGCCCAACCAGATTTGTTTTGGTTGGACATGATCTCAATTCTCGGGCAGTGCCTCCAAATAGCGAGACGGAAAAAAGCGTAAACGGAATCCAATGGAAAATGCCGATAGACGTTGAAACTGTGCCGATATGCTCTTTCTTGGCGGACTTCCTTACCACTACTGGGAATGGAATCCCTAGCAGTCCAAACTGAAAAGATGTGATGTATGTTACTTAACTTGAGATTCATATCATGACCCACGAATGAGAGTTGATCTTAGTTTGACTTATATCTTATTACGCCATCAATGACTATTTATTCCCTGTTCCCATGTGGAACGAATGTTAAGGGCAAAGCCAAATGAACAATGACAGAGTGTCAAATCCAAGAGAGGCGGACTTCATCGCTCGAGCTCACCTGGATGCTCCAGGACTTGAGCTTCCAAACATTGTGTGACTTGGGTCACTAGATATCCGTAAGTTTTTGATATGATTGACCAAAAACAACTTCAACGCATTATAATTCAGTATAGAGAGGAATCGGGGCGATCGGCCCTATGTTTAGGAGTGGACAACTCACAAAGTGCCGTCTGAAATGCAAAACGTAAACCATATATCGTATGTAGAGTAAGAATTTAAAAAAAAATATTGCTAATTCTGCTGTTTTGTAAATGTGATAAATATTACAAATATTGATTTGGTCAAAGAGTCGAAAAATGAGTGTCTTCCATTTTCATCACTTTGCAATGGACGTTTAATGCATGAAATAGTGTACTTTATGCCTAATTAAGCAAAGAGCAAGAGTTTCTAATAATAACCGCCGGTAACTTTTGTCGTCCAAAGATAAGGCAAAAAGCGCAAAATTTGCGCACTTGTACAAGGTACAGAGGCTCTGAACTCGGGCCGAAATTGAACTCAAGGAGATGGAAGAAAATAAAATCTCTTGAAGATAAAACCCAACAAATCAAAAAAAATCAGTATCTTTCATTTCAACCTATCTTATTCCATGGAAGTGGTGATCACATTTTCTGGCAGGGATTGGAAAAAGTCCTCAAGACAAAACCTGGAATTGGAATTACATTTGTGCAAGAAGCCATTTGCCCTAATGATGGGATCAAATAAAGTTTCAACATCAAGATTGCCGAAGAACTTGGAAAGTGAAGCACCGAGCGATTACATCGCCACGTAAAATGTTAAGTCTGAGCAAACAGCAACCCTGCTTTGACGAGAGGAAAATCAGGGTTATGTTTTGAGGCTAATTAACGGGTTTCCAACATTCCACCAGTCCTGTCATATGTCATATGGCATTGAAAATGTTAATTGGTAGCCCTACTTGCAACCTCCCGTAACTAATTATTTGGTCCCCATCAGTAATTTGCCCAACGAATTTGGTGGGATTTTTCAATATCCATGTAGGTTTTCAACCAACCTTTCAAGATTGCGACTCTTCAGTTTTCAAAAAACAAATTGATGAGAACTTTTGTTTTTTTCACTGCATGGTCAAAATATTTAGTTGAAGGGAATTCATTGCCTCACTTACAGGGCTTGTTAAGTGAACGCGTCATGAACAAATGACGTTATTCTATGGAGTAAAATCAAAGACAACACGCCCAGCCAAACTCCACCGTGCATGCATTGAATTTTGACATTTATTTCATTTTCAATGCAATAGCATTGTGGTATTGAGCCAATTTGATAGTGTGTTCACCGATTAACACCAAACATGTTCATTTTGATGGGTTTTGCAACACAGCTCCTCAAAATCACTCGATTATTGAAAATTCAATGCGTGGATAGTGTGAGTTGACTGTAATGTTTGTCTTTCTTCTCCCTCCCCAAAATGCCCAAAATCAGGGTGCCGCACCACATTTTTTCATGAATTTCCTTCGTTTGACATGCCTTGCGGCACACTTACTTGTTTTCTCAGGTACTTTATGCAAATTAAGCTAAGTGGTTTTGCCTTCTACTGTAGCAAAATCGTTCAGAATGTCGCTGTGATGCAAGATGGATGTATTCAAAGCGGCGATAAGTTTTTTTTAGTATCCTAGCGTATTTCGCCCTCTTGGCTCCCTGGTACACATGAAGTAAACAGTAGAAAAGAATGTGTATAGAGAGAGTATTTGCACCCTTTACTATAATTTCTTTGCATCTGCTTAACGTCATTTTTTGCCCTTTCATCATTTGGCTAACCATTCTATAAATGAACTGAACAAGAAAAAAATATATGTTTTTGCATTTTTTAGTGCATCTTTTGCTCATAAATTTGCAAGTCTTGTTGGGGTACAGTATTGGTAGAGTGTCCGTAATCCATTTTGCGAATCCTGGTTCGATCCCAGACTAGCCAAGTCCAAGCTTCTTTGCGGTATTCAAATTACATGCTGTAACAGCTTAAATGGGTGAACCTGCGGTAATTCTCGAGGGTGAGGTAATAATTGATGTTGGCTGTGACGACGAAGCGGGAATATCCTTCAATTGGAAAACCCATCATTCATATGGCAGGCCGAGAGAGAAAGCCGCGATCTGACTTCGTAACAAACAAAGCTATTCAATTTGCATTTCTTGCCAAATTTTAGATGCGTCCTGTAATCAGCTCCGAAAAATCTAACTTACCAAGATAGGTCTGAACTATTTAGAAAACCGCTCGACACCAATGCTGAGATTTCTGATCCTTAAAAATGTTTGATCTGATATATTCTTACAATTGCATGCAGCTGAAATTGGGTGCGCATCTTAGTCTGGTCCATGAAACATGGACGTGTATTATAAGCACAATGATATGACATGAGGAATGATGGTTCCAACCATGGAATTCCCGCCTTGTTCAATTGGATGTCCTTTTTGTTTTGTTTGGCACAGTTCCTCGCACAAGCTCCATTGGCAAGAAGAGAAAGCTTTCCCTTGGAGGCACAGAGAAGGGGACCCGAGCGATTGGAGGAAAGAAAGAAGGAAGCAAGCAAATGTTACCCCCAGATAGCGGTGTTCCAAGCTGAAATCCCAATGGATTCATCGTGCTCAAAAAAGATTTGGAGTCTAGTTTTAAAATAGATGGCCAATCATGTTCTCTGACATCTTATTATTCGCCCTGAATGTCCTGCTGACCTTGGTATTGGTCTTCATCATCATTTATTTCTTCATCACACTCTCCGATTTGGAATGCGATTACTTGAACGCTCAAGAATGCACTGGCAAACTCAATTTTGTAAGTACGATTAGCCAACACCTTGGTGTTATTTACGAAACATTTGGTCATGTATTATCTCTTCTTTTGTCCAGTGGAATGTTCCCAAGTTATGGTTGCAATTGGGAATGCTGTTCCTGCTTTTACTTTTTGGCCACTGGATCCTGTTCTTGTTCAATCTGCCCATATGTATCTACTTGGCTAAAAGGTAAGCCTGTCTTAGACTAGGGTTATTACCATATATCTTTTACCTACTGTCGCAAAATACATTCGATAATGAGGGTTACGTAAGAACATGAATGAACTGAAATATTTGTAATTCGGCAGCAACTTCGGATCTAATTATAACCATGATAGTACAAGGTCGCTCCGATTCACCCATGTAACACAATTTTTGTTTTTAGTGATACTCTTATTTGCATTTTGTATATAAATATGCAAAATATATATTTTTGTCGTTTGTTCCATTTTTGTGTTGCAAGAAATTCCTAGTTTCACAAGATTTTTACACGATAATTCTGCAACTTTATCACGTTCAGGAAGTAAAGAGTGATATAGATGAAATTTTCAATCTTAACTATAAACGGATCTCATATTTTCTTTTTAATTTTACTATCGTTTTGGGAAAGAAAACCACGCGCCATCACTGGAATCTTTCCATCATGTTTTGCTACAATTGTTATCATCTTCCATAGCTGGAATCTTTCTGTCTTGGATCTCTATTTACTAGTGACTGGAAATTAACATTCCATCCAAGAGTGAAGAGATCAACGCTCAAATAAGAAAACGAGCCTACACGGAATGAAACTTATACACAGGTACTGCATGGCCCTTGCCTAAAATGTTGCCTGTCTGAATGTGCGAAAGAGCTGAATGTGACACCTACTAATCTGTCAGATCATCATGTTCTTGAGATAGGGTCGACCATTACTCAAAAGCCGGCGTGCTCTAGAGTAAAACCGGCCAAAAAGGTCGGTTTGGCTAAGTTCAAGTTCAAAGATGAACATTGGCCGTTGATTATAGAAAGATTAGAAGAACTTGACCTGATTTCAATTCTGAAACAGGAATCGTCCATAGATGCAGCCATTGATAAGTTAGTTTCAGTTTTTAAGGAAGTTTGCTCCAATCTAGCAATACCTGAATGTATTCGGAAAGGTGGGCATGGACAAAAATTCCAAAATATAGAATGGCTTTGTTCAGAAAGAGATGTAAACTGGCAAAAAGGCTGAAGAGCACTTCGAATCCAGTAATTGTGGGTAGGTTCTTAAAAAAAGTTGGACGTATTTCAGGGTAAGATCAAGGCCTCCATCGAATATGACCAGTTACAAACTGAGAGTGAGGTGGTTCAGGAGGTCAGGTCGAATCCCAAGGCTTTGTTCTCTTATGCGAACTCTAAGAGAAAAATGAAACGCTCTGTTGGGCCTTTTGAGGTTGATCGGGAAGCCATTAGCAATGTAGAGACTATGGCTAACATGCTTGGAGATCAGTTCTCTAGTGTGTTTTCAACCCCACTGAGTTCGGAAGCAACAGCTCATTGCTCTGAAGATGAGTCTGTTGAGATTGACAAATGGTTAGTCAAGCTGAGCGTTTAGATGATCTTGTAGTCACAGATCAAGATGCTTTAAAGGCCATCAAGGACTTAAGGTTTTCAAGTTCTCCTGGTCCTGATGGTTTGACATCTCAGGTTCTGATGAGATGCTCACTGGTTCTCGCTCCTTGTTTCTCGTACTTGATGCGTTGCATCTTGGATTAGGGCAAGTTTCATCTTCACTAAAGTTAGCTCATGTTGTTCCAATTTTTAAAGGGGAGATAAGTCGCTCCCAGTTAGGAGCCGATTTCTCTCACTTCGATATTGCGAAGGTGTTTGAGAAGAATTAAGTTTCAAACTTGTTGATTTTCTTGATATTCATGAAGTCCTTCTCCTAGCCAGCATGGGTTCCGAGCACATTTTAGCATAAACTGATTGAACATATGAGCGGGTTATGAGAGGACTAGAGAGTCATGAATCAGTTGATGTAGTTTATCTCGACTTTGCCAAGGCTTTTGACAAGGTAGATCATGGGCTTTTAGTTAACAGGCTCCATGAAATTGGGATCCAAGGCAGGGTTCTCAATTGGTTAAAAAGTTTCATTTCTGGTAGGAAGCAATTGGTTAAGGTTGAGGGATCCTTAGTGACATACATGATGTCAAGTCAGGTGTTCCCAGGGTTTGATCTTAGGGCCCCTCTTGTTTATATATTCGTTGCCCCGCTTCAAAGCTTAGTATCACTGCCAGTCTATTTGCTGACGATACAAGTTAGTTTTCTGGTAGGAATGGCCAAGATTCCAGTAGCCTTGCAAAGGATATTAAATCGAATCTACTCTTGGGTAACTGAGAGTAATATGGCCCTGAACGGAATGAAATTCCGCTCAATGACATTTGGGTGAACTCCTTTAAATACTCCACTTGCAGATAATGGAGGTAAAGATATTGAGCAGGTCTCATCTATGAAAGATCTAGGTGTAGTCCTCCAAAATAATGGAAAGTTCGATGAGCATATCCAGCTGAAGGTGGGTAAGGCTTTTCAAATTGTGGTTGGATATATCGCACGTTTAAGTCCAGAGATATCATCACGATGCTAACTCTGTACAAGTCGATTGTCCAGCCACATCTTGAATACGCCTCACCCATTTGGGCTCCAATGAGTTCAGCAGGTTTGCAAAAGGTCGAGCAAGTCCAAAGATGTTTCACTAGGAACATCACAGGAATGAGAGAGCTCTCGTATTGGGAAAGGTTAGAACGGTTGGGATTGTACAGTACTCAGAGAAGGTACGAAAGGTATCTGATATTGTACGTTTTCAAAGTATCCATGAGCTCTGTCCCAACCCAGGGTTTAGGGTCAATTCTAGTGACCGTAGAGGCTTAATGTGCGTTTTGAGAGCACCTTCAAGTCTTCGAGAATCCAGGCTAGTTCGAACAATGAAGTCCACATCTCTTCTTTCTCGGGCTCCTTCATTGTTTAATTTGCTTCCTCTGATATTCGTAGGGAATACGTAGGCCTTGTTGATCCGGTAGCATCTTTCAAGTCAGACTTGGACAATTTTTTAGATAGCATTCCAGATCAACCCTACATTCAAGGATTAGCTCGGTCTGCCAACTCAAATTCGTTGGTAGACCAAATATCATATAAAAATTGAAAGGTAATAAATAGACGAATTATAATCTTTCATTTTAATAGTACTGGGGTTTACATTCCTGTAGCAGTTAGAAAAGCCCGTGAAAAACCAAACACAAAAAAAAAAAAAAAAAAAAGAATGAAGGCCTAGTATTTCAAAGATGTTAGCCGGAAATATAGCATTTATTAATCAGCTTCAATTACATGCTGAGCAACTGTTTTTTTTTCAGAAGTAAACTATATTCGCTCCAGGTCTTTTGTGATAATTGGTTTAACAGCTTAGATGCCAAAAATTGATAGCTTTTGCCAAATTCAGTCTATGCATCCATTAACCATGATAAACCATTTTCATTTTGACGTTCAGCCCCAGGAGCATGCAAGTAATTGCTTGACAGATTGGGACCGTTCCAC
>NC_081446.1:3289060-3315899 GCF_007210705.1 Tigriopus californicus
CTTGTTGATCCGGTAGCATCTTTCAAGTCAGACTTGGACAAATTTTTAGATAGCATTCCAGATCAACCCTACATTCAAGGATTAGCTCGGTCTGCCAACTCAAATTCGTTGGTAGACCAAATATCATATAAAAATTGAAAGGTAATAAATAGACGAATTATAATCTTTCATTTTAATAGTACTGGGGATTACATTCCCTGTAGCAGTTAGAAAAGCCCGTGAAAAACCAAACCAAAAAAAAAAAAAAAAAAAAAAGAATGAAGGCCCGTATTTCAAAGATGTTAGCCCGGAAATATAGACTTTATTAATCAGCTTCAATTACATGCTGAGCAACTGTTTTTTTTTCAGAAGTAAACTATATTCGCTCCAGGTCTTTTTGATAATTGGTTTAACAGCTTAGATGCCAAAAATTGATAGCTTTTGCCAAATCAGTCTATGCATCCATTAACCATGATAAAACCATTTTCATTTCGCCCAACCATTTTGACATCACCCGTGCAAGTTTAAAATGTGCTTTCGTCGACCTCGCAAAGACGTGGAAATGCATCAATGAGGTCAAAAATCAACTAGACTAGAGCCACTATAATAGAAGAGTACGCGCATGAGATTTTTGGTCCCAAAACGTCGTTTCCATTGTACTGTGGTTCTTCAGTTCACCCCCAAGGCGGCTTTTCCTGTGTTATATATTTACTTCATTGTTCTAAAACGTAGCCAAAAAATGAATTGTGTGCATTTTTTAAAAAAATCTATCATCTTTAAGGCCTTTAAAATGACAAATTAGTCGAGCCGGAAGGTTGACAAACTCTGATAACGCAACCCTGCTTCCGGCTGTGTTCACAGGGATGCCAAAATGTGCGCCTACAACATTTGTCATAGCAAATGCCAAGATTTAATTTCTAATTCTAATAAGATGGAGTAAGAAACTCAATTTTTTCACCGAAATATTTTTGTGTGCGTGTTGTTGAGTCAATGGGATGATTGTTTCATCGCCTTTTTCTGAGATGAATTGGGCCATGTTTGAAGTTCACTTTGGCAATCCTGAAGGCAAGCACAAGGTTTCTAAGTTCAATGCACATGAGCCGGAAACGGCGATACTGAAGGGTGACTGTATATTAGCTTTTGCTAAGGCTGTTTATAATGATGATGGTGAAAGATTTTAGGTACAAGTGGAGCCTATTTTCATTACATTTGTGTTATCTTTTTTTGGCTTACTTGTCTACATTTATTCATCAAACAAAGTTTTCGAGTATTGATTCAAATATGTAATCAAACTCGACCTGATTTAACCTAATGTTACCTCCCTGGTCTGACGCATAATGTATGCCTGAAGGCGCGTTGGAATTTAGTAAAGAAGTTTATGTCCACCCATTCAGGAATGCCAAGTTCGTATCGGTGCATGTTTTTGAATGCCAACATTCTTGTTATTTGATGTTTTCAACAACACTTTCAATTTTTACTCGACTATCAATTCCATTAAACTTGACATTTTTAAACGAAGGAAATGAATATGAATGAAATTACACTTACCTCTACCTTAAGTTGAAGCTTGCCAAATGGTAGTTTAACAAAATGTACGCATCACTTTTGCCAATCCAGGGAAAGGTTGCATCAATTGTGAATCAGAACCTTCCGGATCATCTAAATTATTATATTTTACGGTCGTAGAGACTATAAAATTAAAAAAATCTTGCACCCGATTTATTTTCTTGCGGATTTCAACAATAATGAAGTAAATACATAACAGAGGAAAAGCCGCCTTGGGGGTGAACTGAAGAACCACAGTACAATGGAAATGACGTTTTGGGACCAAAAATCTCATGCGCGTACTCTTCTAATATAGTGGCTCTAAACTAGACGACACCTTGTTGTCATATCCGTCAACCTAGTCTTCAAGATTTCAAGAATTGTACCATTTTCAAAATACAAAGGTAGATAGCGTCCAGAAGCCTTTTGATCAAAATTTCCCAGATTTCAGAGTCAGGATTTAGTAGAAATTGGATGCTTATGCTTATTGGATGCAACATGCTTACACAAAATGAAAGACATATCCCACAAGCCAAAATGTTGAAAGTATTCGTTCATTCTGAAGTTACAAGCCTAGTCTCGCATTTATTTGATTCTCCCTCGTAGGTGCAACTTTTGCAGTCTGATCTAAATGAGGCGTAGTTACCAAATATACACATTTGCTTTGATTGTACTATGTAGACTTCACACTTGTTGATAAGGAGGTTAACATCAACAATGCCAGTAAAATGAAACGTATCCAGTTTGGGCAATTTGTCTCTTTAAAGCAGCGTGCCTAAAGGGGCAAAATCTAAGAGGGAGAATCAAGTAAAGTGATGATAATGTTGATGAAGACGCCTTGGGAAGTTAATCGTATTTGCTCTTCTTAAGTACTGCCTTCTAAAAAGAAGTGGAAAACAATGAGCAATGAAGCGCATTAAATCTTGTTTTCAGGTTTTTTAAGGTCCCGAGAGGAAATATGGGTGAATATGATCCAGCAGAAATCCACGACACTTCCAAGCTCAAAACACATTTATGGGGCGTTGGGATTCATTTTGTTTGGCAAATGGTTTCATTTTTCGTCTTTCTCTACTGGTGAGTATTCTTGACTTCTTTACTTTTATATCTCTTTGAAAGACGTTAGAATTTCGTCTCTAATTCCTCAAGATCGTGGCTGAATCACGAGGAAATGTACATTTCAAAACTGGGAGTAAATAGAGAGAGAAAAAAATCAAATGAGAGTAGGGGTTTTAAATTGATCTTTTCATGGGCACCTAAACCCACTTAAGCCGAGCTTGTTTGATTACAATTTTGCCAAAGCAAGGACGATGTCATCACAAAGACAAGGACGGTAAGAGGGAAAGTTGGCAACTTTTACCATGATTATTCATTCAAATGCTCTCTCCTTCAATAAAGTTTGGTACTTTTAAACTGAGAACACATAGCCCAATTTTGAGCTCAACCGAAGGTTCGTTTTTAAAACTCACCCCAGTAAATGCCCAATATGAATGAGCAGGGACCACGTGGGCAAGATCTTCACTAGTTTGTCATTCGCATAGAATTTGAAAAGAACCTTGAAATTGGTGCTCTAAACGCAATTAACGCAATTTCTGAACCTCAAAACTTGAGGGAAAAGCTGATGATATACAGTTGAGAAAACGCCAAGCCACATTTAGCCATAATGTGAATTAAATTTTAAATAGTTATCTTTGCAAAAATAGAATAACGATATGAATATGATTATTGAAAATACGAAGCAGCGTAATGCTTCAAGTACAAAATGCAAACGTAGAAAGTAGTAGGTCCGGCAGACAGGGATCAATGGTAACGTTCGAAGCGTTTGAAGCGTAAATATCTCCAAATCGTAGCAGTAGGTCATTTTTATATCATTTACGTGTCAAGTGGTTCCTTTCGAAGTTATGTTGTCATAAGCTTATGTCAGTGACCACGAGCAGGCCGAAAATTTGAATCTTATGTAGTGTTTACAACATAAGTTTGGACTTATCTCTCCAGTTCCCTGATGAGCATAGCTTTGGGCTCAAACTTGGCCAAATTCATCATCTCAACCAAATTTTGTGGTCGTATGAAGTGCATATTTGGAATAAGACAAACGGTTTAGGAAATAAGAAATTCAATGACAGTCTGCATCTCTACAAGTCCGTGGTCTAGCTTACGTTTTGACTTGGCAAAGAATCAAGGATTTTGTGATATTCGAGAGCTATTAGGTTGAATTCCTAAGAAAAAAAATGACAGTTATCATTTGGCTACAATTTAGATGAAATGTAGTTAATGTCACATACCCGCTTTTTTGAGTTTAAATAAGTATTTATGGTGCCAAATTCTTTTTGGACTTCTCTCTACATATCGACGAGCTTTTTAAGCTGATTTAGAAGCTACTACGGTGAATGTTTTAATCAATGTCACAGCATCACTGAAATCAGTCCTGTCTTGCTTTCAGCTTATTAGATGCTGTGATGAATGAGCCCGTGGACATGGAGACGGACGACGTCACGGTATTGAATAAACCCGCAGCCAAGGAGCTCTATGAACCTAAACACTACGATATGTCCAATGATCTGTGAAGGTTGGGGGGTACTAATAAATCTTAGATTCAATTCTTTCTCACCAATAACCTTGGTTTTATTTCTGTATGTATGCTGCGGGTTGATGAGGCAATAATAGCTGATGGATGATGAAGAAAGTGAAAAGAGTAATATTAATAATCGTAGAGCAGAAATAAGAAGAGTCGAAGACGGGAATTGGGACGAAATCATTCATGTCGACACAAAAAAAAGAAGCACAAAACGGCCTCAAAAGTAAGCAATTCGATGGCGTCAGTGTACAACAACCCACTTGCCTGACAGATTTCACGGGCTGATCATACACCAAATGATCTCAGGAAGCCGTTCTGTGTGTTCTTTTTACAGTTCAAATAGGATAAAAGATGGCTTTCAAGTTCTGAAGGAATGTCAAGGGTTCGAGTGTTCGGGTAAGAAACGAAATGGGTGGAAAAGATTCCTGTCACGCATTGGAGGGTTTGAGGTGCAGATTGGCTCTCATTGCATTGAAATGAATTCATTGGCCCACTCACAGGCGTTTGAGCCTATTCTTGGAGCGTTTACTGGCAATCGATCCCTTGGGCGATTTCCCATTAGTTTTTCCCGGAGTGCGACAAAATGTGTCGTCTTTATGAGATTCGCACATACACAACGTGCAAAATGAGAAGCCACACCCCCGTCGAGAACATTGGGCCGAGGTCTCGGTCACTCGGGAGGGGGCGGTGCATCTTGGACACGCCTGAAGTTGCTCTCCTGGCGCTAACTTTGAGGCCTCCTGAAATGGGAACAAGAATGAACTTAATCTCCGGCATGGTCCGAAAGCTACAAGAAGCATTCCTTTCTTTCGAGTATTTTGTCCCGGGTTTTGTGAGCTAGCTTCATGCCAAAATGAAGTAGTTGCGGCTAGTATCTTAAACATTTTGATAGATAGATTTCAAGAAGTATTCAGGAATGATTTCGATCACGGTCAGTTACTGCCAGTACCTATTAGTAGGATTTGTACATTAATATAACGAGATTTTTATCAACGTGTAATTTCTTAGGTTCTAGGGAAGCAATGGCTTGCTTTCATCAAGACAACGGCAAGATATTGTGTACATTGATAGCAAATGACGCTTGATGTTAATAAAGGGCTAATAACATCCAACAAACTTATGTTCCGTGAGTAATGCTTTCATTGCGTTTAATATCCAAAAAAATAAGCAACCCCTATTCGAAGTTTACGCATTCAGGTCTTAACAATACTGGAATTATTTTATGTCGACATCTATTATGTCGCTATGCATATTTAATATAAGCGTTATGCGGGTTGACTTTGATAGTTTTTCCAATAGGGTAGTATTAGTAGTGGGGTTAATTATCGCATCAGATGTTTCAATTGATGTTGTTTGGGGTGTTCACTTTATCTACATACTCGCATATATCCGCATCCAAAAGTAGGGTGGGGTGTTGGCGGATGTTTTACCTGCGTGAATAGTTGGTGTCGGATTTTACTCGGACTGACAAGTTTGGAATGGCCGGCGTGAGACTTGTCCTCCCGTTCTCGCTTAGCGTAACTGGGACTTAGGCTCAGAAGGTTGGACACGTTGCCCATGGCTTTCCGGGGACTGCTGCGCAACACGCTTTTCTCGGCACTCAAGTTCTCCTACATGGGAAAAAGAAAACAAGGCTACATTTTCGGGGCACACCGTTCGACCATCACCTTGGTACATGTAGATAACCTGCTCAGTGCTTTTAGCCCATTTGGCAATCGTTTCAAAATTCCAGACATGGATAGATAAATCGTTGACCAGTAAATGGGCAGGATGAATGAGAATATCTGATTATTCAGGCAATTCGGTTCCCGGGGCAAGTCTGACCTGAGGCAGTCAAGCACGCTAACGGGTTACCATGCCTTACCTAGGTAGTCACACACTTTGGAGCTTACCAAGTTGAGTTTTTGTCGGTGTAAGAAGGCTGCTTTACGTCGGACGGCCTCAAAGTCGGAATACAAGGCTTCCCGCCAAGTGGGCGACACCTGCGCCACGTGGCACAAACTGGGCGGATCCAGGTACGAGAAGCTGATGCGTAACGCCTCATACATGTTGCGATCGAACAAATGGCGCAAAAAGTCGACCCGTTCATGGTGCAAGAAATAACCCGGCGTGTAATTCGAGCGTTTGCGGGTGATTATCGAGTCAGCCGTGATTTCAAGCGAAGCCGTAGCGTCCCAAGAGCACAGATCCCGAATTTGGACCGGGGCTTTACTCTGGCTCCAAGGCCGGAGCCGCTCCAAGGGCGTGGCGGCCCGCCCCAGACTGGTGGGCGTGTCCGGGCCATGGGAGGGCCACGAATCATACCCGGATTCACTGGAGATCGAACTAGACGTGTCGGTGGCCAAGCCCGGCTGGGTGGGCGTGGCCCGGGGTTGAACCGTGATCTCGTCAAAGTCTAATAAAGTGCGGAGTTCGGATTGGGAAATGGGGGTGGAGGTACAACGGGCCAAGAGCGGCCAGGGGCGGGGCTCAGGGGCCAGCCAGCCCGGGGGAGGGGCCTGAAGACCCGCCGGGAACCCGTTCGTGCTTAAAGGCGTGACCGCCAGATTGGGGGTACCACCCGAACCGCTCAGACGACGATGGAGGCGGGTTTGCGGTCGCCGAGGCAAAAGAGGCGTGTCGGCCATGCTGACCCGGGCGATCCTCCCAGGGCGCTTGGATCAAATCCCGGAAGCTCGGAAGCACAGATGACACACTTTGACCCAGCCCAACGGCCCAAAAGAGGCGTTCCGCCTCAAATGAAGATGGACAGCGAGAATCCAAAGGAGAATCCAAAGGAGAATCCAAAGGAGAATCCAAAGGAGAATCCAAAGGAGAATCAAGGAAGGACGAGCGCCAAAAATTGGAAACCCAGAGGTTGAGTGAGTTCAGAAACGAGGACTGGCCCCGCTCAGCGTGACTTTTTCCGGGGCTAAGGCCTACATTGAGCCGGGAGGAGCGCATGGAGCAAATAGGGTAAGCCTGGTCAAATAAGGAATGAAAATAATGCCCGGCAATGAACCAGCCATGGTGAGAGTGGAAATCGCTCGTCAAACCCCATTCCTGAATAATTGTATGGTTTTAGGCCTTGGCCTTCCGCCTGGCCAATGCTCTGGATGGTGTCCAATGAAACAGACAGGCTGGGAGAGCGTCGCCCATTGCGGCTAGTATTGAAATAGGTTTGTTGGGAAGGTTTGGAGCTGCTTTCATAATGATTGCCGAGAATCAATCCTTCATTATGGCCCATCCGATCCGGGCTGGGCGCTCCATTTTTGCCTTCCAAATTATACCATGACCGGTTGCATTCAACCACCCACCAAGTAAAAAATTTAGCCTATGAAATCTAATACCATAACTAGCAATACGCCAAAACATTGTGGAATAATTTGCTTCATCATTCGAAATTAGGAAACGTGATGGCGTGTTGGCTTGTTAGCCTAGTTGCCTATCATGAGCGACGTCCAGTCGTCTGGCTCCCCTTTTTCAAGAAACCGACAGTCTCTTAAAAAATATGAATAAGCACGAACTAATGGTTAGCTTCGCTCACCGGGCCCAACTCAATCCACCGACCCTAGGTCTCCAAATCCCACCGAGTTGGGCCGGTTTAACACAGACGGTGAATATCACCCTGATCGGGTGACCGTTGATGTGTACTTTCCGTTTAATCATCAGTGAGGCCAGCTTCATCGCCCATTCTGACCTATCCCTAACTTCAGTGAGATTTTTTTCTCTGGGTCTGACCTAAAACCCATGAGGCTGAGCTCTTCCTCTGGCCAACCTGAGCTCATCAAAACAAACCTCGATTACGGACTTTCAGGCTAGCCGTTAATGGCTGCTCAGAGCCAAATATAAACAAATGCTCTGACTATACACTTAGCAAAATCTGGTTGAATAACCATAAAGATCATAACTAGCGATTGTTTTGTCATGGCAATACATCTGTGCAGTTTATTTGGGTTTCATGACCCATCAGACTTTAGCTTCAGTCCGAATGTTTGAGGTACTGACCTAAAAACAACGTTGGAAAGCTGATCTATTGTTTGTTATGTTGTGCTCTCACTGCTCTGTGGTTCTGCCTTCCAAAGCGAAAACCCAACTCAGGTAAATCAGAGATTCATTTTGAGCATGGATTTGGGCGGGGTCGAGGCTTGGGCGGGTTGGTTTTTAGCTTGCTGGCGCGACATGGAGGGTCCGCCCCTTGAGCCAGACCTGATCTTTCACACGCCCACGGGTCCCGTGGGCTCGTATCTACTGGTTTGGCTGGGCCTCTCGCCCACCTTGCACACCTACCTCCAAACCGTCCCGCCCACCCCAGACACGCTCCATGTGAGTTGGCCGGATGTGTCGGCCTCGGATTTGCGGGCATTCTGCCATGAATTGCTCCTGAGCCACCCGCCTGATCACAGCCTGTCCGTCCCGCCCACCATTCACGCCCTCTTGGCCCCCATGCCCCAGTTCAAGCGAGCCGAGCGGGTGATGCGGGTGGACCAGGTCGTGCGTCGGGCCAGATCTGCGGGTGCCAAGGCGGGTCCCTTCGTTTGCCGGTTGTGCGATAAGGTGTTGTTGTCGTCGTACGCCCTAAAGTTGCATGAGGGCGTGCACGAGGGGCGGAAACCCTATGCCTGCACTCAATGTCAACGCTCCTTCTCGCAAAAATCTCATTTAACGGTCCATGGGCGGTCCCATGACGGCGACAAGCCGTTCATGTGCCCCACGTGCGGCCAGCGTTTTTCCATTTCCTCCAATTTGAAGCGGCATTTGTTGCGGCACGAGAAAGCGGTCGAACACGGCTGGGAAGCCGACGCCTTCAATGCCACGGCCACGGGTACGGGTGGGACCCACGGTAGCATTTCGAGTATCAGGTCAATAAGAGTCAGGATGTTCAGGTGGAAAATGAATTTGCCACCCTAGTAGAGATACGACTTTTTCGGAAAGAACCCGAGAAAATCAGCCACACGAATAACGGGGGAAACAGAGCCAATAAGGACCTTTACATTTGAGTGGAGGCAGCGCCCTCTGCGTCGTCTAGGTGTCGACAAACCAATGGAGAAATTAGAGAATACGCTCTAATATGCCAGACTTGATCAAGAAGTTATTCAATGAAGCATTCCTTGCCCAACTACTGTGACACGATGAATAAGCCATCAAGTCTTCTGGGGCACGTTTCAAATCCTCTATGGGTAAAATACCGAACAACGATGTCACGTAAATAATCATTTTACAGGAGATTGTACACTATATCATTGCTCACACTTTGGCAATCATCATTTACAGGGTGGCCGAGATAAAATGCTACAAGCAAAAGCATGTATTGCCGCTTTGAAAATTGCTCTAGATACACCAGATTCTGGATTTAGGCTCTTCCATAAACACCCTTTCAGTATACAAAAGATTAGTCAAATTGATCGCTCTTGACCAAAAATATGCACAGAAAACACCCACTGTAGGCCTCACCGCTGGCAGGCTCTGTCGTGTCCCTAGAAATGACTTACTAACCTTGACTTCCGTCCTTCGAAAGTTGTTGTTCAACAAGCGTCGCAATGGTTTCAATGCAAAGCCAATGCCGTTGGCAATTGGGGCACCAATTTTGAAAGTAAATGGTTCAGCCATATAATCACTTATGCCAAAGCAAATTCTGTAACACCTTATAAAATCAATCCTGTAAATACGACTAGGAAAAGCCCAGTTTCACAAGTTTTTGGTGACTAACTTTAAAGACCTGACTTTTTCTAAACTTGCCATTAGCTTTTTTTTCTAGCACAATTGAATGGAAGAAAAAATATGATGATGAAAAGTCGCTGGTATGCTGCAAATATACAATTTATAGCTCTCTGTTTATCACCACTTGAATGTATGAAGTATCTGTAATTATACCCGTATAGGATTTGAAGGGTCTCTCAGACGGAGTGGTGATGTATTCATGGTATTAGAATATATCAGCAATAAGTTGTTCATAGGAAAACACGTTGTTGAATTCAGCCTTCCTAGTATTTCTCCGTTAGTTTGTCGAGTGCAACGAGATGAGGAAGAAGAGACTGAAAAGGACTTTAGAAAGTTCTTGTTCGGTGTTTTGATGGTACAAATCCTCTGTGATACCCGCCCACATTTTCTGTACTGAACTAAGCCGCTTCAAAGAAAGCGCCAAAAGAGTGCAAGTCTCTGCCAGGGGAGGGCTCATGATAAGGGAGCAAATTCAATGCTTTCTTCTGGCTATGATCGACTTATTCATGGGCAACATCTCATTGCCAAATCCCTCCGAAATAAAATTAACTTTTATCTAATAACCAAAGCCTAGATCTTTCTTGACATTATTGTTGCGTCTAGTCGATTCTATTCTTGATCTCGAAATGTTACCCAAGCCAAATCAATTCACATCTCAATCAGACGCTCAAACCCCGTTGGATCTCGTTGGTGGCCAGCTTCCCTGTCGTCAATGTGAGCAATCCTTCTCGTCTCGATCGCAGTTGAAAGCCCACCAGAAGATCCATTCCGACGATCCGCGGAATCAGTGCAACATTTGCGATAGGATCTGCAGCAACAAGACCGAGCTCAGTAAGCACACCCTCACGCACACGGGCGATCGCCCGCATCCTTGTGACCTTTGCGGCAAGCGATTCGTGCAGAAATCCCAGGCCAATCATCACATGCGAACGGTGCACGCTCGTCAACTGGGCGAAAACCCTCGAAAGTATGATTGCCCCCAATGTGCCAAGGGTTTCACATCCAAGTCTATCTTGCTCAAACACATCAAGATCCACACCAATGAGCGACCCTATCCGTGCCATGTGTGTGGCAAGGCGTTCGTTCAAAAGGCTCACCTTCACACACATTTATTGAGACACACGGGTGTGAAACCATTCTTGTGTGGAGATTGCGGGAAATGCTTTACGACCCAATCGAATCTGCGGGAACACATCAAGACCCATTCGGGCGAGCAGAGAAAGTTCCCGTGTCCCACATGCCCCTTGACGTATTCGAACCCAACGGATCTCAAGGTTCATATCCGACGTCATACGGGTGAAGCTCCTTTTCAATGCGGACAATGCCCAAAACGATTCCGAGCTCGCCGTCATCTCGTTAATCATGAGCGGACTCACACGGGAGCCAAGCCATTTTCGTGCCATAACTGCCACAAGACCTTCACCACGCCCAGTGGGCTGGGTCAGCATTTTAAGAAGCATGACACATGTCGACTCACGGCGTCTACAGGCGCCTTTGCTCTGGGCGGTCCGGAAGTGTCTCGCGTGGAAGTTGTGTCCGAAATAATAAACCCAGTTCGCGTGGAACCTATGGAACCACCAAGCTTGATTTAGTAGTGACTGGATTAAGATGTAGCTCTATTTTGTTTTCCTTAGACTGACCATGGAGAGAAAGGCCAGTTTCGAAGAAAAGCGTTACGTCCAGCTTCCCCCTGAGTCGGTTCATATCTTGGCTGAGACCGTTGGAATTGACAGCCTCAATCCGAATGTGTCCAGAGCTTTATCCGAAGATGTCTCCTATCGAACCCGTGAATTGGCCCATGTAAGTGTCAACATATGAAACCAAACATTGTGGTTACTTTTTGCACAAGAAGAACAAGGTGCTTTCAAAATCAACATGCATTTCACTTGATATTTTTCCAATTTTCGGTGTAACAGCTTACGTTGTCAAAATTAAAATACGGCGTGGCCGTTTTTTGAGCACGTTTTGATTAATGCAACCTCTACCACGGCTGACCATGAGGAGGACATTTCCATTTTGCCTTAGGATTTTAACCCCGTCCGGGCCTGATTTTGCATTCTACAAATTTGAGATCAAAAAGCTCCAAGACGCCGCCAATTTCAAAAACGCCAGAAACTTTAAAATTAAAACTCGTTTGACGGATAGGCGTGGTTTAGAAGCTTTTTGATCGCTCGGTCCGGTTAGCATCGATCAAAGCAATGATTACAACGATACGAAAGGGAACACATTTTACCCTCTCTATCCAGTAGTTTCATTGAAATCCTCTCACGATTTTTATCCATCCACTTCGTTTCGCAGGTCTGCGGGCAATTCATGCGGCATAGCAAACGAAAGACCCTGACCATTGAGGACATGAATCGTGCCATGCGTTGGTACAACGTCCAGCCAATATACGGCTACGAGAGCTCGGAGGACAGCCAGCCCAACTTCAAGTTCGTCGAAGAGGCGGACGTCTTCGTTGAGGATGACGAGCACGTTAGTCTCGAGAACTTGGCCATGAATAACACGCCTTTAGATCTGAACCCGGAACCGTCTGTGACAGGTAATGAAAATCTTCAAAATCGGTGGTGCTTCCATACTTCATACATCAGCCCATTTTGGTTGCGATTATATTATGCCACTTTAGCTCGATTACTTGTACCGTCGTTCGGAAAAGAACATACTTGCAAACCTGAATATGATTTCTTTTCAATTGGCATCAAGTGCCACGGACTCTGATCTAATCAAGGGAGCGAAGGAAGTGAAATTTAGACACCATCTCTATTCAATATTGAAATCGAATCGAATATGTTCCGTTTTCAGCCACGTGGATTGCCATTGAGGGAACACCAGTTTCGGAAGAGGACCCAGCCAAAGGGATTGAATACCCTCAGAACGCAAATCTCTCCGGACCACTCATGCAGTACTATCAGGCTACAACCGCAGCCATTCTGGGCACTTCCGAGGCCACATTGTCAACTCTGCTCGAGGACATCAAGTCCAACCCCAAGATCTCGCCCCTCCTACCTTTCTTCATTAGTTTTATTCGCACGGGTATTCAAAAGCATGCCGACGACAAATTGTTCACGACACGGATCTTGGACCTCATCCAGGCTCTTTTCACCAATCCTTATCTAAACTTCAGCCCGAAACCCTATGTACGGCCAGTTGATCTGATAATGATTTGGGGGTTGGCATCTCATCAATCCAACTGAAATACTATTTTATTCTTTCTTGCAGTTGAGTCATCTGGTCACGGCCTTGTTATCGACTTTGATCACGGACCGACGAGCCCCTCACAATCGTCCGAATGGGGAACTTCCTAACAATGTCAGTGATATTCACTCCAATGACCTCAACTTTGAGCACGTGTCAACCGCTGCCCGCATCTTGAAGCACGTGCTCGACAAATGGTCCACGTCAGTCAACCAATTGGCCGTTCAAACCCATAAGGCTCTCAAGGACTCTCTTATGGACGAGAAAACCTCGTCTCCCAGCCAATATGGAGCATTATACGCCTTGTACACGCTCTTTAAATCTGATTTCGAGCCAATCTTGAGCATTTACATCCGCAGATTGGACGCAGAAATGACAGAGTCATCAAGAGACCCCCTAAAATTACGGTTATATTCGTTGGCTCGTGATTTTGCTTTGGTCATTTTGAGACGACAAAACAAGTTGGGAGAGGGTCAATCCGATGGTTCTCGACTCTATCAAGAATTCTACGAGTATTTTGGCGATTCATTGGCCATGTTTCCACTAGTTCCTGTCCCACAGGTAAATCTGCCTAAAGCGGATCTGATTGGGAAACTCAAGGTCAAGAAGTTGGACGGGCTCAAAAATGGGGCTGTAATACAGTCCTTCTCGCCCGTGACTTCTTCGTCATCCTACAATCAGGGGACGGATTTCCAATATTTCGCAAATTGTGAAGTGCCCATGGACATCTTTGAGAATGACTCTCTGGAGAATCAAGTGCCTCAATCGTCTTCCTCATCCACCACACCCACAAATAGTAAGCGACTCTCCAATCGAATGAACACGTGGTTCGAGGTTGACACCGAGTGCAAACCAGATCGCGGACAGATCATCCTGAACTTTGGACTGCCCACGCCCTATAGCCAACTAATGAATCGGGCTAATGCCCGACAGATCCAGCCCAATGGTCTGGCCATGCCCAATCCCTACACACCCTGCGTTGGCAGTCGAATGAATCAACCATGGACGTCGCCGCGGTACAAGGCCCAACGGCTCCTTTGCGGCTCATTGAGCTCTTTGTTATGAACCAACCGAGGAGGAATGGAGATTGAAATGAACCAATATTGACCAGGAAAAACTTAACCACTATGTTTATTGATTGGCCATTGAATGCGACGGGATAAAGAATAGATGAAATCGGTAGAGACGGAAAAGATCGGCGTGATTGCAGCGCTCATCTAAAACGAGATATCCATGTCATCGGCCTTCCGCTTGACCCCACTGGGCGGGGTTGGAAGAGGATTGATCTGAATCTTGAAGGCGGGTGTTTGGTTCCCACCAACGGCACCCGCAGGCACGCCCATTTGAAATTTGGCTGCGGGTGCGCCGCTCGGATCTGCCGCATTGATCTTAAACATGGGATTGACACCACCGCCCCCTGCGCCCTTCATGACCGTGAATGGTACTGCACCACCTTGCGTTTGTGGCAGTACCATTTTAGCTTGGGCGGCACCGGCTTTGCCGTAACCCCCTGCTGCGGGCGTGCGACCTTTGGGTTTGAATTTCATGCGATAGTTACAAGCGGTCAAGCAATGGCGATCAGGCGGGAGCCGTAGACCGTAGGATGGCCGTGGAATGGGTAAAGGCTGGCGGTTTTTAACTCGAGCCGCATCCAGAAGCAACTCGCGGCTTAACGGGGCGGTCATGTTTTGCTCAGAATACATCTGTACGGCTAATTTCACGTCTTCCACATCGATGACCTTCTTCTTGGCATGACCGGACACGATCTTGGCATCTTGAAGGACATCGGTCACGTATCGATACGAGTACTCGAGCAACTGATTGATCACCTTGGCCTCATAATCGAGAATACCCATGTCCTTGAGGATGGCCGCCATCACTTGTCCATCCTTGGGCAAGGCAGGACCCACGGTGTGAGCACTGCTGTGTTGCCGCCCATTTTCAAACTTGACGGTAGGACCGCCCTCATTTCGCATATTGTCACTAGCCGCCATGACGACGTATCACGGTCGGAAAATTGTTTTTGTCCGGAAAAATGAATAAATGCACGATCGAGAAGGGACTGACTCTGGATGAAGCTTAGTGCTCCTCGCTAGATGCCATATGCCGCATGAGGTTGGTAATGAATTTTTCCATCTTCTTGACATCTTGAGCTGCATCGGATTTGTACAAGAGACACACGATATCGTCGGTCATCTTCATTTCCAAAGAGCCACGCACATGATCGTACTTCAAGGTATAGCGAGCCTACAAGAAATGGGAAAACCAAGGGCATTAGTCGTGGGTCATGGTGGCCTGAGGCACAGTCCATCCAGGTATTCGTAGGAATTTCAATATTTCAAAACGTTAAAGGGAATAATGATGAGCCGAGTACGTTCCAGTTAGAAAATCCCAGCTGAGCCCGGCCCAATTTTACGATCACTCAAAAGGTCAAGTCCAGGTGGAGCTAGTTTCATGGCCAACACCCATTTCAGTTTGGCTCGTTGCTAAGCGATTTCGTCGGTAGGGCCACAACGGCCGTTCCGGGACAATTTGGAGTCATTATTATTTTTTTTGTAGGTTCATGTCCTCCCAGAAAAGCCGGAATTTTCGCAATAAAACTGAATAATTCCATGTATACCGGTGGACGAAATTTCCATCGGTAGATATTACATTAATTACCAACCACCATGCCATTAGATGTGACTGGTTGGTCGTAAGCCTATATCCCGCTAAATCTATATTGCCTCTAGAGCCTGGCCGTTCAACATGTTCCGTTTTATCCTGGGCTGATATTTAGGCATTCGAGAAGGGAATCTCATCTCATCTCCCCTAACCTATCGCCGAGCAGTATCTGCTGTTGCCTGAGTGCCAATGTCTGCAGGGCTCAGATGTAGAGAGGAAACCTAGGGAAGGTCAGCAAAAAAAAAATGTTTTGGAGAAGACTTTTCGTGCAAGTTTTCTTCAGCGGACCTCGGTAAAAACCCATCAAGGGCGATCGAGGACGTCTGGGAAGTATGGTCCTGGCGTAAATTTAAGCAGTTAAAAGTCAGAGGCCTCCAATGTCAAATATACTTTCTTGTCAAGAATTCAGCTTATCATCCCATTTAAAAGGGCTGGAAAAAATCAAAAGATGCTTGCTTCGATAGCAATTAGATGGTCAAAGCCTGGGCTCCAATTGAATAGCATCCAGACATCGAACCAACCTCAACTGTTAGCTGGTCAGTTAGGTGGGCCAGGTCAATGAAATCATGCATGAAATTTGTCGACATATGACATTCAGCTCCAAACCACGCTCAAAAGCTCGCTTGATAATCTCCATGAACAGGCACTTCAGTGTACGCGAGTTTCCTCCACGCCCCTATTTGAAGACGTCCTGGATGACACTCAAAGCATCTAAAACCCGCCCAGTCCGAATCCAAGCCATGAGCGAGGAGGACTGTGGCCCACAGGCCTTGGCCAGGAATTCGATTACCATCGAACGTTTCATCTAGTTAACACCAAAAGTAAAGCCAGAAATTTCCAAAGGGTTTCGGTGTAAAAAGAAACATCAAGTCTAATCGCATTCTTTTCGCGAATTGAATTGCCATCAAATTGCAGACTTTGGAGGCACATGTAAATTTCAACCACTGATGTATTGCGGTTACTTACTTTGGTGACCAAAGCGAGATGGATTAAAAGACCAAACAACGCGATAGATTTAGCCATTGGATGAATTAACCTTGAGATATCCAGTCAAGCAAGGAGTTAAACATACTCGTATAGGCTGTTGTTTTGGTTACATTCAGGCCTCTGACCACTTCTGAACAAATTTGAAATGTCTCTCGGCACTTCCATCCCGATATCCTCTAGCATGGTGATACACAATCTGATCATACCATCCACCAAACCATTACCATGCTAAGCCACGAAAGAAGCTTCAACAGAACCAGGTTTCTTGGAAATAATTGGATCTTCCAAATTCGGCCGTAAACAAGGATAACAACGTTTCAAATGACCTTGAGAGTCTCACCTGTTCGGGTTTGACAACGAATTGGGCGACGCCACTTAGGATCCGTGGCTTGAACGTAGATTTAGAAGGAAGGTTGAATTTCCCCTCCATCCATGTACTCTGCTTAGAACTAGACATAGAAGCCATTGAGAGTGAGAAACAGTTGTTCCCACCCTCTTGAGTGGGCTGTCCCTCAAACAAATGGCCAAGATTAAACGTAGATATGTAGTGGAGGCTTGGTTCGGGCATGAGTGTTTCACACTGTGGTCGCGTGCTTGAAACGGTTGTTGATTTGATTATTTCACTACTAGATACTCGATCCGTGAGAGTGATTGACGCCAGAAAAACGATCATGTTGGTTCAATGAAGCAATATTTCACCTTTTTTATTATAAACTGTATACTATGCCATTCATTATCCTTTGATATACCACGGTACCGTAATCTTTTTATTGCAGGCTTGATACATCTATTTTAAGGTGTAGGACACCTCCAACAAACTCAGCGCGGTAAGTGTTATACATTCGAATACGACGTAATGCTTTAAATGTAATGATTTTTCCGTGGTGGAAGAAAACGTTCTTATTTTCCCCTTGAAATAAGAAGGCTATGGGGGTGGCTTTTAAATTTCAGTATTCAAATGCAACATTATTAATATAAAGTTTGTTGTCAGGAATGGTTTTGTTGAGAAACATTGCGGAACCGGATAAATCGTTCGTTTCCTGGGGCATGTCTTGATGTCTTGTATGAAGGGGAGGAAAAATAAGTACTCCATGGCGCGAGTTGTGGTTGCAAGGAAACCATAAACTCCCATCGCGTTTCAGGAAAACACCGTCATCCTTTAATTATTCACGATAGACAATGCAGCACAAAGGTATAATACTAACTATCATTCGTAAACGTACTATGCAGAAAGAAAAAATAATGTTCCGGGGTGTGAGGTTCTAGAAGCCTTCTTGGAGAAATGTTTCTTCAATATCAGAAAAATGATTAGAGAGACACCCTCTCATTACACATAGGATATGAGCTTCTCAACGACTCAGTAGAGGAATGGCCCACGTCCCTCGTGTGTGACGTTACGTTTTTCCATGAAAATGCTCAGTTGTTGCACGGTGAGTGGCTAAAGGGGATGCTTCTTGATATTTCGCCGATCATTTGAAATCTCCAGAGTGTGTTCTGAAGGACAGAGGAAAGTTAGTCTTGCATAGAAGACGAACTGAAATTAGCCTCTCCTCGTCCTCCTCACACCAAGCAGCTCCCACGACCTTGAGGAAAAGAACCGAAAACCATCATCATTTTCTTTCATGCTACCTCCCCGGCCTCCATACCCCTCATCTCCACGACCTGTATTCATCCTCAGGTCATGCTTGAGAAGCACCAGAAGATGGATTTCTTTCCTTTTGAGGGTACCTCACCACAAACACGGCACCCCGAGCACACGTCCCAACGTAAAAATCGCGTGTATGGCAGCTTGGATATCCGAACGCAGAGGGAGCCCTTTGTGGATGTTGGATGATCGGGTCGGACACTGAACACGAAGAACGAGAGAGGACGAGCATCCGACGACGGACGGACGACCGAGGCCGCTCCACACATAAATATCAAGCCCGAAGCTGCAAGACTTTTTAGTTGAGTCCATCGTCGAGCAGTGCGAGGAATATCACACAAGTCCCCCGCATTGATCTTCAGCAGGAGGACCGATGAGGATGAGGATGGAGAGGAAGGAATACAAGGCTGTGAAAAATTCGCCGCACCTGCTCTGTCTGCCCTTTCTCCTTCTGTTTGTCCTGACCCAAGGTAAGAAGACCATCCAGGATTCATATTGGAACCCTATTAGGGTTTCTTCCTAAGTTGATGAGGGTTGTAATTCATGATTCGGTGTGGTTGGTGTATCCTGAGAAGAGCTGGCTTTACCGCCTAATGTTATACGACGAGCCACCGACTACTTCACCTGGCCCTTTGTGTTGTATGGTCCTTACCTGCTTCCTTTTATGCGTCATGACACATTCTCAAAATCTCAAGTTTTCATTTGGATTTCCAGATCGGGGCAAGAGGAGAAGACACCCCGACGTTATTGGATCTCTCACCAGTTCTCTCTGCAAGACAGAAACGGACAAGGGAGTTACTTCAATTGACCACCAAGGGCGATTTCGGAGTCGGTGAGGTAATATTGCATTCCACTTACTGCTCCGTTGTGTCAAATCTGCCATTAAGTCTTCGTTCGCAACTGCCAGTGCATTCGCAATGCCACTGGTCGTCGAAATGGATCCATTTTGTACCAACCCTCTCATCTCCAATAGGTGTGACCGAGCGGGAGTTTTCCGACGAGATTCGTTGGCAGCACTCCGCTGCCCGACTGTCTGAGTTTCGACGTTTACGGGCAGAAACTGTGATTGGGGCCGAAATTGTCAATAACTGTGATGTTTTGTCAGTAAGTTGACCTTGCTCGAGGAGCCATCACATAGCTCAGGCTGGCCAGCGTTGACTGTTTATCTAATTCTCCTTGTCTCCTCCAGAGCCCCGTAAGGTTCTCCCAACATCTTCACGGAGCGAGCCTGTTTGTCCCGACGGTGGAATGCAATGTGAGAGGAAAATGCATGGACAAAAAAAACTCTTCTGCGAGCGAAGAGACCTGGACTGTGCAGATGGGTCGGTTGAAGGAATGCTTGCTCAGTGAACAGGACCCCAACAGAGACCCGATTGCAATCTTAGCCAATGTCAACTGCCGTGGCACTGTTTCTGCCTCGGCTGATGGAACGAGGATTCCGGGAGGCATTTGAACCCTGCTCAAGTGCCACAGAATGATCACCATTCACTTCCATTGGGGCTTCAACAGCGACAACATGGACGGTGTACAACACCATTTTAATGGAGAGAAGCAGAAACCCCAATGGATGCAGCATAGGGATCGTTTTTATGTCTCTCACAAGTACACAAACTACTTTCCGCCGTCCAGGAACTCCACCGCCGAGGTCACGAGGTCGGTTGTGTGTTTTCCATCACCAACAAAAGAGGGACCCTCAGTATTGGACGAAGGCACTTACGACTATTGTGGGCCGAGATGGGCTGAGGCTCGATTGATCCGTAGAGCGTTTTGCCAACATCACCGACGGATCTGTCATTGGCATCGAGCTCCCTATCTCAGAGTAGGCGCAACAAGCAATTCCGAGATGATGGCTGATCAGTTCTTCGTCTACGATACCTCCATCAGCGCTCGCTCTGACGTGTTTCCCATTTGGCCGTACACTTTGTATTATCGCAATGCCCCCACAAATGTCACGGGGAAACGCTCAGAACTGCCCCTCCAGGTCCCACCCGGTGTGGGAGATGGTCATCAACGAACTTGACCGGCGAAGATGAGCCCTAGCTTTGAGAGAGAAAATTTGCCGGTTGCCACATGAGTCTCCTCGTGTTCCAATATTCAGTCGCCACACAATTCGGGTCAATGCTAAGCACAGACTTCAAATCGCCATTTCGAGACCAATCGAGCTCCATTCGGGTCTCCACTTCCACGCCTCGTGGCTCAAACAGAACAAAGATTTTGTGGAAAGAACTCATCGAAATTCATTGACGAGATGATTGATCGGAACGATGTCTACTTTGTCACCACATGCTTTCAGGTATGACACGCCAGGTCAGCTCGATTTCAATCATTATGTTTATTAACCGACTTCTTTCTCTTCGGTCCGTATAGGTCATTCAATGGATGCAAAATCCCACCGAGATCCCGCTCTCCGGGATTTCTCCGAATGGAAAGAGAAATGTGACGTTAAAGGCCAGCCTTTCTGCTCCTTGCCCAACGGCAATGCCCAGCTGAATACCCGAGAGCTGAAGGGGAGAGACCCTCCGTCTGCACACGTGCATGGAATGTCCCAAGAACTACCCATGGGTTTTGGATCCTACGGAGACGGATATTCGTTCAAGTAAAACGGTTCCCCCGCAAATTTAGAAATCAAATTTATATACGCCATTAAACCAAACTAGACGGATTCAACCGGACTGGTCCGATTGTGACAACGCTATGAAAACATGTATCTAAAGGATCAAAATTTTTACCACGGAGAAAAGGGCAAACTGAAATATACGTTTCCAACAAAATACACGTCCGTTGTAATCTTGATCAAATGATTATTTGCACTTTTTAATACAAGCGTACCATCCCATTGATAAGGTAGACATTTCGTCCGCATCAAATTCAAATAAGTGTTTAAATAACTGTTTGAAGTACACGTCATCGGCTAGAGAGATTCAAGGATCCCCACTAACTCTGAATTTTGATAGAAGATACTGTTGCATCGCCGAAAATTTCAGTTTTGATCTATTTGGAGGGTGTATTTTGGAGCCGATCTTCCCGAACTTGAGGAATGAGGAACTAATGTAGGCGTTCTTAATAGAGATCGGAAAAAAGCTCGATAAATAGTTAATGACGGAAATTTCACCGAATTGATACAGCTTTTTCTTCTGTTTTTCTCATCATATTTCAAGAACAAAAGCATGATGAACTGAGATTTTTGGAAAAAGTCCACCGACATTCCAGGTTACGTTTTTAGCCATTACATCATTTCGATGGCATCAAACGATTCATGAAGAAGCTCTGAAGGACAGATGTGGATACGTAAGTAACTCTCAGAATGAAATAAAAAGGTTCTTAAATGGCAAAGGTTTCAAAAAACTTTGAGCTGGATCCAAAATAGACTATGGACGACATTTAGCCGGCATTGACATTTAGGCCAATAAACGCGTTATCATTTTCCAGGGTTGACGACGTTAAGCCATTTAATGCACTAACGAAACATTCATTTCAAAGTGGAGTTCTTTTCAAGTGGAAAAACAATTCAACAAGATTTTTTTTTTAGATCGTACATCTAACGCATGTTTATATCGTTCATCTATTATCTTTCGGTTTCGTTGTGATCTGAATGGTAGTAAATTGGATATTTAGGTAGGTAGGGGTAGTTAGGATTGCATTACATTGGTTTCACGGCAAAAGGTGTGAGGCCATTCATGATTGAGTTTGAACATGGTTTGGTTTCAATGTTGATGGATGGATCAAGGGCTAGAAGGACTTGATCCACTCTTTCTTCGAGGTGAACTCAAACATAGACAAAAAATATCATCATTGTTATTTGAGACGTGGGTCGTTCCTCGTGCGACCTCTGCCTCTTGGGCCTGAATCGATCTCTTGGGCCCTCTCCGTCGTGGGGCCTCATAGGACTCTCTCACTTGATGAAGAATATTGCACATGAGATCCTGAAGTAGTTGGCGGTTTGCAATTGCTCCTCTAACCAACGAAACACACAACCGAGAGCTCAGAGAAGGTGTTCATGCGCACGTGGATCGTTGAATGATTGGAAACAACGTGTCCATTAAGAGCTGAAACGTCTGGAACTTGACCTCACTTGGCACGAAATCCTCCGAGGCTTGATGGCTGCGACTGATGGGCTTTTGACCAATTGTTCGTAATTAGCCCTCATTATCTGAAGAGCAATGACCTCCTTTCTCAATAGGGACAGATCGTCTTCTTGCTTCTTCTTTTGCTGTTGCCACAAATTGGATGTAATCAATGGACTTTTGTAGGACGGTGGCCTTGCTGACCTTATGACTGGAACAGAATCCCAAATTATTCATCGCTTTTCCTTCAATATCTTGAGCCTTTGACTTACCCCTCCAGCGGAGTCCACTTGTTGACAAGCAGGCACAAGATCTTGCAAGTAATCGTAGCCTTTCTTGATCGCATCCCTCCGCTTTGTTCCGCTTGCGTGTGTGAGCTTCGCGACGGCGTTCCTTGTACGAAACCGACGTGGACGAGGAACGAGCTCCACTTGAAGCCGATCCACCATTTGCACCAAACATTCATAGGATGCGAACCTCCATCCGAGTCCTCGTCATCCCGTAGTTGGGTTATTCCCAATACGAGTATCGTTGGGGTATCTTGGATTGTCGTGTCCACGCCTCCATGGAGGGATCCAGTGGAACTAGCGCGACTCAAGGATGGGACTGCGATGGCGTAGAATTATACTTGGAAGCCATGGCCAAAGACCAAACGCAATGGGAGGAAAATTTGATGTGAGAACGCTAGAGCCAGTTTGACACACGTTAAAGAGGAATCCTTGTAATTTTCAAAATGATTCAAACAAAGGGAGCTTCTGTCACATAGGGAAGTTATCGGAGTGTATCAGCCATTGTACACATATTCGACCCAAACATACATATACAACTGTTGCTCCAGGGTGGCTGGGTCAAAGTCCAAGGATGTTCAAGGACGAATGAGGCAACCATTCATGCTCACAATTACTCGAAGATAAGAAGGAAATTGAGGGACAAGAAGATTGCATTATGGTGTGTATTCATAGACTTAGCGCCAATGCTGAGATAAAATTTGGCCTTATCACGAAATCCCCTACAAGTCGACAGCTTCGATTTCGGCTTTCCATCCATGGTCTTTTCATGATAAGGATTTCTTGGCTTTAATTCCGGATGAGCTTCTACGTAGGGTCTTTGTAGAAGAGATCTTATTTTGGCACAGTCCACTTTCGACAAAGTTTCAGATGCTCACGGGAAAACTGATGTATGTCTGACGGAAATATGCCAATCCACTTCATGATCGGAACTGGCAAAAGTTCTTGGCTCCACGTCATAGGTAACGAACCGAATCGATAAGTGCACAGGATCTCTAAGCCAAAGGGATCCCCATCCATCAGGGCCAATACTGGGATTTTCAAATGAGTCCAAAGATGGTACCAAAAACTGCCGGGTATTCAAATCTGGTACCCCTTTGCCTGTGATCACGAGACAGGGGTTGATAAATCACGGCAAAATTGTCATCAGCTAATCGTTGGAACACTGCATCTTTTTCGACGACTAGTATGAATTTGGCATCGGAGGCGAGTTGTGAAATACCAGTTATGTCTTGTGGAATTGGCGTGGCATGAAATCCAATCACTTGGATCCCTTTGCGTTGTGAAAGACAATATTGCCCATGAAAAGCCCTTTGGAAGTGCTTAAGATCCTTAGATGAAGGCGAGGAATTCGAAGCATGCAGGCTATCACCTTAACGCACTCATCCACGGCGACCTAACATTTAGAGACTTGATAAGGTTCACTCAACACTATTGTATTCTACGTTTCATACTTCACTTTTTTTTTTTTACTCTGATAATGTGGGTTTTAAAGCGAAGTAAAATTGCCCTACCTGAGACCGATAGTGGTTGATATGTTGGTAGTAGAGCTCCCGCTTGTGACGAAACTGTCTGGTCAAAGAGTTCCAAGATGGACCACAAGGTTAGCACTATCAAGGAATACTTGGTAGCCGATCCACGGTTCTCCAAACGTGTCGTTATCATTCGGGACGCACTTAAATTAGGTCGCAAGCCATATCCAGGGTGATATTGCACTTGGGACCAATCCGAGTAATCGGGGTAAGTGAAACCTAAAGGTGCATCTCCTTGGACCATTCCATTTTGAATTTGAGAGAGCAAGAGCCCTTCAATTTGTCCCACCACTCTTTGGTAACGTTCCTCGTGGCTCATGAAGGTCCAAGGACAGACCATAGGGGGAAATGAGTCTGAAAGTGGACGGTTTGAACTTTTAATGCGTCTAAGATGTCTGGCCAAGACGCTTCAGAAGAATGGACCGGAGATGAAGTGCCCAGAACATGGTCGGTCAGGGCAAGTTCAATTTCAACCTGGCTATCATTGAATGAATGGTCTTTGTTAGAAGAATGGATTGGCGATGAAGTGCCCGGAATGTGTTCGGAGGGAGCAAACTCGACTTCAATCTCACTAGCATCAAGAAACGTTTCAATGGAATCGGAGAGTTGCACTGAATCATCATCACCACACTCAGAATCGACCCCCAATATTCGATCTAAACTTGCTCCAGAGTCAGAGTGAGGCGAGGATGGGATATGAAAAGGGGAGGAACCAGGAGCTGCCATGTATCTAATTGATTCGATTTCTTCTTCTGTGTGCTTGTCACACTTTTTTAGATTTGTTTACATTCATAATGGGTGACGAGCCAACTTTCAGTGTGACTAGAAAATGTTTACTGCCAGCCTCATGATTTGGCTTTCATTTTCGAGCACATCCTTGTGTTTCTCACTGAGATGATCAAAGAGGTACAGTATACTTTATGAATAAAATGTGATTGATGAATGGCATCACAAGATTCTTGGATCAAAGTGTGCAAATGACAAGGACTAGTGCTGGGGCGAGTCCGGTAAAAGTTGGACTCAACCCGAGTCCTCTGGTGTTTTGACTTTTTTCCGAGTCCTCTGCCGGACTAGAGTTACTAGAGTCAGGTCAGGCAAAAAGACTCGTTTAGTGAAATTGAAACGAAAAAAAGGTACTTTTTGACTAGTCCGGACTCAAATCCTTTGGAAAATAGCTTGACCGCTGTCAGATCTTAAGGGCGGTTCATGTAAAATAAGGTAGTTGGAACTGGGATACCTCAGATTAATGCGTCAAAAATTTACGGAGCTAGATTTGTCCAAAGGATGTTTCAAAGGAATGGACCATCTCCTAATTTCAGATGTTTCAACTTGTTTCAATGTGCATATTTTTAAACATCTGGCATATTCACTCAAGGTTGTCATTATTTACTTACGTAATATTCTTTAAAATCAGTTTTTTTTCGGATCAGCTCTACTAAAAAGGGATTATTTGCAAACAATATCTGAGGGAATTGGCCCTTGGCCTGCTCATCACTCTCTGGAGTTTTAATTTAAAGATTGTACAGACAGAAATGTGAATAGAATGAACCATGGCCTCTAGTATGATGATAGCAAATCCAACCAATATCAGTGACCTTTGGATGGTCCATGTCGTTTGAAACACACCACATGTAAGATGATTAATGTTATGTATGGGTCACATTTTTTAAATTCGGCTTGAAACTAAAACACGTAAATCGAACGAAGTTCATCCTGGTGGCAATGACCGCTCCATCCAACTCAACCCGGCCTTTTGGAACAAAACCATGAGCCACCCACCCCCACCAAAACAGCCGTCACCCTGTCCACCCTGGACTGTCATTGTTGCCAGTGTCTTCTCCGTCACAAATTTACATTGAGGGGTGTCCAAGCTCGAGCTAATCGCTGACATTCGCCTTGAGTCCCCCCAACCTGGTCAGGCGCCAAGTCTTCCAGCCTGGATCTCAAACCCTTCACAACCAATCCATTCCTCACCAACATACCTCTAGCCCATTCTACGGTCCACTGAACTTGAACGAGTTATATCCCGACTCATCAGACCCACCGCCCTAACGCATCAATCCACGTCACCCTGAGCTGAACGTGGAAGGAAAAGGCGAAAAGTGAGCCTGAAGGAGAACGTCGCTGCCGTGATTCTCGGGGAAACTGAAGAGCTGAGTCAGGCTCAGAACCAGACGTAGAGCGAGGGTGTGTGGATAGACGTGAGCTGCCGTTCAAAGGGCCGTGATTGAGCCAAATCCGCACCCGTGATGTCACGATAGAGTGGGCTGTGAGTCTGTGAATCGCGATTTGGGAGTGCTGGCTGAGTGCCCCCCCCCCGTCCATTGCTTGGTTGATTGCTTGATTGTGCTTGGGCATCATGACGGTCTTGACCACGTGGGAGGATTTCGAGAAGGCGGCCGAACGGCTTTACTTGCAAGATCCCATTAAGGTAAAATGGGCGTGATGAGACGGGGTCCGTGGTCCGTACTCTGGGTGGGCTGATGGAGGCCCGGCTGACCCTGACGGGTTGGATGAGCTTGGGGGGTGTCTCTTTGGCGTTCGATTTGGGTACACGACACGCCACCACCCGTTTGATGTTTAGATTGGTTAACCTTTGGATCGTCAGGTGGCACTTCCGGCCCATGCAGTTCTGTACTATTAACATTAAGGCTTATTCTCCACACGCC
>NC_081446.1:3315950-3318565 GCF_007210705.1 Tigriopus californicus
CACACAAAGAGAGAGATGCATGCCCAATCCTACACACCTACTGCGTTGGCAGTCGAATGAATCAACCATGGACGTCGCCGCGGTACAAGGCCAACGGCTCCTTTGCGGCTCATTGAGCTCTTTGTTTATGAACCAAACCGAGGAGGAATGGAGATTGAAATGAACCAATATTTGAACCAGGAAAACTTAAACCACTATGTTATTGATTGCCATTGATGCGACGGGATAAGAATTAATGAAATCGGTAGAGCGGAAAAAGATCGCCAGTGATTGCAGCGCTGCATCTAAAACCGGATATCCATGTCATCGCTGCCGCTTGACCTACTGGGCGGGGTTGGAAGAGAATTGATCTGATTTGAAGGCGGGGTGTTGGTTCCCACCATACGGCCCCGCAGGACGCCCATTTGAAATTTGGCGGCGGGTGCCGCCGCTTCGGATATGCCGTCAATTGAATCTTAAACATGGGCTTGACACCACCGCCCCGCTGGCCTTCAATGACGCGTGAATGGTACTGGCACCGAACTGCGTTTGTGGCAGTACCATTTTAGGCTTGGGCGGCACGGCTTTGCCGTAACGCCCTGCTGCGGGCGTGCGACACTTTGGGTTTGAATTTCCATGCGATAGTTTACAAGCGGTCAAGCAATGGCGATCAGGCGGAGAGCCGTAAGAACCGTAGGATGGACGCGTGGAATGGGTAAAGGCTGGCGGTTTTTAACTCGAAGCCGCATCAGAAGCAACTCGAGGCTTAACGGGGCGGTCATGTTTTGGCTAGAATACATCTGTACGAGCTAATTTCAACGTCTTCCAGCATCGATGACCTTCTCTTTGGCATGAACCGGACACGATCTTAGGCATCTTGAAGACATGGTCACTTCGATACTGAGTACTCGAGCAAGCTGATTGATCCACCTTGGCCTCATAATCGAGAATACCATGTCTTGAGGATGGCCGCCATCACTTGTCCATGCCTTGGAGGCAGGACCCACGGTGTGAGCACTGCTGTGTGCCAGCCAATTTTTCACCTGACGTAGGACCGCCCTCATTTTCGGCATATTGTCACTAGCCGCCATGACGACGTATCACGGTCGGAAAATTGTTTCTTGTCCGAAAAATGAATAATGCCACTATCGAGAGGGACGACTCTGGATGAAGCTTAGGCTCCTCGCTGGATTGCATATGCCGCATGAGGTTGGGTAATGAATTTTTCCATCTTCTTGACATCTTGAGCTGCCATCGGATTTGTACAAGAGACACACGATATCGTCGGTCATCTTCATTTCCAAAGAGCCACGCACATGATCGTACTTCAAGGTATAGCGAGCCTGCAAGAAATGGGAAAACCAAGGGCATTAGTCGTGGTCATGGTGGCCTGAGGCACAGTCCATCCAGGTATTCGTAGGAATTTCAATATTTCAAAACGTTAAAGGGAATAATGATGAGCCGAGTACGTTCCAGTTAGATCCCAGCTGAGCCCGGCCCAATTTTACGATCACTCAAAAGGTCAAGTCGGTGGAGCTATTTCATGGCCAACACCCATTCAGTTTGGCTCGTTGCTAAGCGATTTCGTCGTTAGGGCCACAACGACCGTTCCGGGACAATTTGGAGTCATTATTTTTTTTTTGGTACGTTCATGTCCTCCAGAAAAGCCGGAACTTTCGCACTAAAACTGAATAATTCCATGTATACCGGTGGACGAAATTTCCATCGGTAGATATTACATTAATTACCAACCACCATGCCATTAGATGTGACTGGTTTGTCGTAAGCCTATATCCCGCTAAATCTATATTGCCTCTAGAGCCTGGCCGTTCAACATGTTTCCGTTTTATCCTGGGCTGATATTTTGGCATTCGAGAAGGGAATCTCATCTCATCTCCCCTAACCTATCGCCGAGCAGTATCTGCTGTTGCCTGAGTGCCAATGTCTGCAGGGCTCAGATGTAGAGAGGAAACCTAGGGAAGGTCAGCAAAAAAAAATGTTTTGGAGAAGACTTTTCGTGCAAGTTTTCTTCAGCGGACCTCGGTAAAAACCCATCAAGGGCGATCGAGGACGTCTGGGAAGTATGGTCCTGGCGTAAATTTAAGCAGTTAAAAGTCAGAGGCCTCCAATGTCAAATATACTTTCTTGTCAAGAATTCAGCTTATCATCCCATTTAAAAAGGGCTGGAAAAAATCAAAAGATGCTTGCTTCGATAGCAATTAGATGTGTCAAAGCCTGGGCTCCAATTGAATAGCATCCAGACATCGAACCAACCTCAACTGTTAGCTGGTGAGTTAGGTGGCCAGGTCAATGAAATCATGCATGAAATTTGTCGACATATGACATTCAGCTCCAAACCACGCTCAAAAGCTCGCTTGATAATCTCCATGAACAGGCCACTTCAGTGTACGCGAGTTTCCTCCACGCCCCTATTTGAAGACGTCCTGGATGACACTCAAAGCATCTAAAACCCGCCCCAGTCCGAATCCAAGCCATGAGCGAGGAGGACTGTGGCCCACAGGCCTTGGCTCTTTGATCATCTCAGTGAGAAACACAAGGATGTGCTCGAAAATGAAAGCCAAATCATGAGGCTGGCAGTAAACATTTTCTAGTCACACTGAAAGTTGGCTCGTCAC
>NC_081446.1:3318598-3372783 GCF_007210705.1 Tigriopus californicus
GGGGGGCACTCAGCCAGCACTCCCAAATCGCGATTCACAGACTCACAGCCCACTCTATCGTGACATCACGGGTGCGGATTTGGCTCAATCACGGCCCTTTGAACGGCAGCTCACGTCTATCCACACACCCTCGCTCTACGTCTGGTTCTGAGCCTGACTCAGCTCTTCAGTTTCCCCGAGAATCACGGCAGCGACGTTCTCCTTCAGGCTCACTTTTCGCCTTTTCCTTCCACGTTCAGCTCAGGGTGACGTGGATTGATGCGTTAGGGCGGTGGGTCTGATGAGTCGGGATATAACTCGTTCAAGTTCAGTGGACCGTAGAATGGGCTAGAGGTATGTTGGTGAGGAATGGATTGGTTGTGAAGGGTTTGAGATCCAGGCTGGAAGACTTGGCGCCTGACCAGGTTGGGGGGGACTCAAGGCGAATGTCAGCGATTAGCTCGAGCTTGGACACCCTCAATGTAAATTTGTGACGGAGAAGACACTGGCAACAATGACAGTCCAGGGTGGACAGGGTGACGGCTGTTTTGGTGGGGGTGGGTGGCTCATGGTTTTGTTCCAAAAGGCCGGGTTGAGTTGGATGGAGCGGTCATTGGCCACCAGGATGAACTTCGTTCGATTTACGTGTTTTAGTTTCAAGCCGAATTTAAAAAATGTGACCCATACATAACATTAATCATCTTACATGTGGTGTGTTTCAAACGACATGGACCATCCAAAGGTCACTGATATTGGTTGGATTTGCTATCATCATACTAGAGGCCATGGTTCATTCTATTCACATTTCTGTCTGTACAATCTTTAAATTAAAAACTCCAGAGAGTGATGAGCAGGCCAAGGGCCAATTCCCTCAGATATTGTTTGCAAATAATCCCTTTTTAGTAGAGCTGATCCGAAAAAAAACTGATTTTAAAGAATATTACGTAAGTAAATAATGACAACCTTGAGTGAATATGCCAGATGTTTAAAAATATGCACATTGAAACAAGTTGAAACATCTGAAATTAGGAGATGGTCCATTCCTTTGAAACATCCTTTGGACAAATCTAGCTCCGTAAATTTTTGACGCATTAATCTGAGGTATCCCAGTTCCAACTACCTTATTTACATGAACCGCCCTTAGATCTGACAGCGTCAAGCTATTTTCCAAAGGATTTGAGTCCGGACTAGTCAAAAAGTACCTTTTTTTCGTTTCAATTTCACTAAACGAGTCTTTTTGCCTGACCTGACTCTAGTAACTCTAGTCCGGCAGAGGACTCGGAAAAAAGTCAAAACACCAGAGGACTCGGGTTGAGTCCAACTTTTACCGGACTCGCCCCAGCACTAGTCCTTGTCATTTGCACACTTTGATCCAAGAATCTTGTGATGCCATTCATCAATCACATTTTATTCATAAAGTATACTGTACCTCTTTGATCATCTCAGTGAGAAACACAAGGATGTGCTCGAAAATGAAAGCCAAATCATGAGGCTGGCAGTAAACATTTTCTAGTCACACTGAAAGTTGGCTCGTCACCCATTATGAATGTAAACAAATCTAAAAAAGTGTGACAAGCACACAGAAGAAGAAATCGAATCAATTAGATACATGGCAGCTCCTGGTTCCTCCCCTTTTCATATCCCATCCTCGCCTCACTCTGACTCTGGAGCAAGTTTAGATCGAATATTGGGGGTCGATTCTGAGTGTGGTGATGATGATTCAGTGCAACTCTCCGATTCCATTGAAACGTTTCTTGATGCTAGTGAGATTGAAGTCAAGTTTGCTCCCTCCGAACACATTCCGGGCACTTCATCGCCAATCCATTCTTCTAACAAAGACCATTCATTCAATGATAGCCAGGTTGAAATTGAACTTGCCCTGACCGACCATGTTCTGGGCACTTCATCTCCGGTCCATTCTTCTGAAGCGTCTTGGCCAGACATCTTAGACGCATTAAAAGTTCAAACCGTCCACTTTCAGACTCATTTCCCCCCTATGGTCTGTCCTTGGACCTTCATGAGCCACGAGGAACGTTACCAAAGAGTGGTGGGACAAATTGAAGGGCTCTTGCTCTCTCAAATTCAAAATGGAATGGTCCAAGGAGATGCACCTTTAGGTTTCACTTACCCCGATTACTCGGATTGGTCCCAAGTGCAATATCACCCTGGATATGGCTTGCGACCTAATTTAAGTGCGTCCCGAATGATAACGACACGTTTGGAGAACCGTGGATCGGCTACCAAGTATTCCTTGATAGTGCTAACCTTGTGGTCCATCTTGGAACTCTTTGACCAAGACAGTTTCGTCACCAAGCGGGAGCTCTACTACCAACATATCAACCACTATCGGTCTCAGGTAGGGCAATTTTACTTCGCTTTAAAACCCACATTATCAGAGTAAAAAAAAAAAAGTGAAGTATGAAACGTAGAATACAATAGTGTTGAGTGAACCTTATCAAGTCTCTAAATGTTAGGTCGCCGTGGATGAGTGCGTTAAGGTGATAGCCTGCATGCTTCGAATTCCTCGCCTTCATCTAAGGATCTTAAGCACTTCCAAAGGGCTTTTCATGGGCAATATTGTCTTTCACAACGCTCAAGGGATCCAAGTGATTGGATCTCATGCCACGCCAATTCCACAAGACATAACTGGTATTTCACAACTCGCCTCCGATGCCAAATTCATACTAGTCGTCGAAAAAGATGCAGTGTTCCAACGATTAGCTGATGACAATTTTGCCGTGATTTATCAACCCTGTCTCGTGATCACAGGCAAAGGGGTACCAGATTTGAATACCCGGCAGTTTTTGTACCATCTTTGGACTCATTTGAAAATCCCAGTATTGGCCCTGATGGATGGGGATCCCTTTGGCTTAGAGATCCTGTGCACTTATCGATTCGGTTCGTTACCTATGACGTGGAGCCAAGAACTTTTGCCAGTTCCGATCATGAAGTGGATTGGCATATTTCCGTCAGACATACATCAGTTTTCCCGTGAGCATCTGAAACCTTTGTCGAAAGTGGACTGTGCCAAAATAAGATCTCTTCTACAAAGACCCTACGTAGAAGCTCATCCGGAATTAAAGCAAGAAATCCTTATCATGAAAGACCATGGATGGAAAGCCGAAATCGAAGCTGTCGACTCTGTAGGGGATTTCGTGATAAGGCAAATTTTATCTCAGCATTGGCGCTAAGTCTATGAATACACACCATAATGCAATCTTCTTGTCCCTCAATTTCCTTCTTATCTTCGAGTAATTGTGAGCATGAATGGTTGCCTCATTCGTCCTTGAACATCCTTGGACTTTGACCCAGCCACCCTGGAGCAACAGTTGTATATGTATGTTTGGGTCGAATATGTGTACATGGCTGATACACTCCCGATAACTTCCCTATGTGACAGAAGCTCCCTTTGTTTGAATCATTTTGAAAATTACAAGGATTCCTCTTTAACGTGTGTCAAACTGGCTCTAGCGTTCTCACATCAATTTTCCCATTGCGTTGGTCTTTGGCCATGGCTTCCAAGTATAATTCTACGCCATCGCAGTCCCAATCCTTGAGTCGCGCTAGTTCCACTGGATCCCTCCATGGAGGCGTGGGACACGACAATCCAAGATACCCCAACGATACTCGTATTGGGAATAACCCAACTACGGATGACGAGGACTCGGATGGAGGTTCGCATCCTATGAATGTTGGTGCAAATGGTGGATCGGCTTCAAGTGGAGCTCGTTCCTCGTCCACGTCGGTTTCGTACAAGGAACGCCGTCGCGAAGCTCACACGCAAGCGGAACAAAAGCGGAGGGATGCGATCAAGAAAGGCTACGATTACTTGCAAGATCTTGTGCCTGCTTGTCAACAAGTGGACTCCGCTGGAGGGTAAGTCAAAGGCTCAAGATATTTGAAGGAAAAGCGATGAATAATTTGGGATTCTTGTTCCAGTCATAAGGTCAGCAAGGCCACCGTCCTACAAAAGTCCATTGATTACATCCAATTTGTGCAACAGCAAAAGAAGAAGCAAGAAGACGATCTGTCCCTATTGAGAAAGGAGGTCATTGCTCTTCAGATAATGAGGGCTAATTACGAACAATTGGTCAAAGCCCATCAGTCGCAGCCATCAACCTCGGAGGATTTCGTGCCAAGTGAGGTCAAGTTCCAGACGTTTCAGCTCTTAATGGACACGTTGTTCCAATCATTCAACGATCACGTGCGCATGAACACCTTCTCTGAGCTCTCGGGTTGTGTGTTTTCGTGGTTAGAGGAGCATTGCAAACCCCAACTACTTCAGGATCTCATGTGCAATATTCTTCATCAAGTGAGAGAGTCCTATGAGGCCCACGACGGAGGAGGGCCCCAGAGATCGATTCAGGCCCAAGAGGCAGAGGTCGCACGAGGACGACCCACGTCTCAATAACAATGATGATATTTTTTTGTCTATGTTTGAGTTCACCTCGAAGAAAGAGTGGATCAAGTCCTTCTAGCCTTGATCCATCATCAACATTGCAAACCAAACCATGTTCAAACTCAATCATGAATGCCTCACACCTTTTGCCGTGAAACCATGTAATGCAATCCTAACTACCCCTACCTACCTAAATATCCAATTTACTACATTCAGATCAAACGAAACCGAAAGATAATAGATGAACGATATTAAAGCCAATGCGTTAGATGTACGATCTAAAAAAAAAATCTTGTTGAAATTGTTTTTCCACTTGAAAAGAACTCCACTTTGAAATGAATGTTTCGTTAGTGCATTAATATGGCTTAACGTCGTCAACCCTGGCAAATGATAACGCGTTTATTGGCCTAAATGTCAATGCCTGGCTAAATGTCGTCCATAGTCTATTTTGGATCCAAGCTCAAAGTTTTTGAAACCTTTGCCATTTAAGAGACCTTTTTATTTCATTCTGAGAGTTACTTACGTATCCACATCGTCTCAGAGCTTCTTCATGAATCGTTTGATGGCATCGAAATGATGTAATGGCTAAAAACGTAACCTGGAATGTCGGTGGACTTTTTCAAAAATCTCAGTTCATCATGCTTTGTCTTAAATATGATGAGAAAAACGAAGAAAAGCTGATCAATTCGGTGAAATTCCCGTCATTACTATTTATCGAGCTTTTTCCGATCTCTATTAGACGCGTACATTAGTTCCTCATTCCTCAAGTTCGGGAAGATCGGCTCCAAATACACCCTCCAAATAGATCAAAACTGAAATTTTCGGCGATGCACAGTATCTTCTATCAAAATTCAGAGTTAGTGGGGATCCTTGAATCTCTCTAGCCGATGACGTGTACTTCAAACAGTTATTTAAACATCTTATTTGAATTTGATGCGGACGAAATGTCTACCTTATCAATGGGATGGTACGCTTGTATTAAAAAGTGCAAATAATCATTTGATCAAGATTACAACGGAGTGATTTGTGGAAACGTATATTTCAGTTTGCCTTTTCTCGTGGTAAATTTATGGATCCTTTAGATACATGTTTTCATAGCGTTGTCATCAATCGGACCAGTCCGGTTGAATCCGTCTAGTTGGTTTAATGGCGTATAAAATTTGATTTCTAAATTTGCGGCGGGAACCGTTTACTTGAACGAATATCCGTCTCCGGTAGGATCCAAAACCCATGGGTAGTTCTTGGGACATTCCATGCACGTGTGCAGACGGAGGGTCTCTCCCTTCAGCTCTCGGGTATTCAGCGGGCATGCGTTGGGCAAGGAGCAGAAAGGCTGGCCTTTAACGTCACATTTCTCTTTCCATTCGGAGAAATCCCGGAGAGCGGTGATCTCGGTGGGATTTTGCATCCATTGAATGACCTATACGGACGAGAGAAAGAAGTCGGTTATAAACATAATGATGAATCGAGCTGACCTGGCGTGTCATACCTGAAGCATGGTGACAAAGTAGACATCGTTCCGATCAATCATCTCGTCAATGAATTTGATGAGTTCTTTCACAAAATCTTTGTTCTGTTTGAGCCACGAGGCGTGGAAGTGGAGACCCAATGGAGCTCGATTGGTCTCGAAATGGCGATTGAAGTTGTGCCTTAGCATTGACCCGAATTGTTGTGGCGACTGAATATTGGAACACGAGGAGACCATGTGGCAACCGGGCAATCTCTCATCAAAGCTAGGGTCATCTCGCCGGTCAAGTTCGTTGATGACCATCTCCCACACCGGGTGGGACCTGGAGGGGCAGTTCTGAGCGTTTCCGTGACATTTGTGGGGCATGCGATAATACAAAGTGTACGGCCAAATGGGAACACGTCCCAGAGGAGCGCTGATGGAGGTATCGTAGACGAAGAACTGATCAGCCATCATCTCGAATTGCTTGTTGCCGCCTACTCTGAGATAGGGAGCTCGGATGCCAATGACAGATCCGTCGGTGATGTTGGCAAAACGCTCTACGATCAATCGAGCTCCAGCCATCTCGGCCAACCAATCGTCGTAAGTGCCTTCCGTCCAATACTGAGGGTCCTCTTTGTTGGTGATGGAAAACACACCGACCTCGTGACCTCGGCGGTGGAGTTCCTGGACGGCGGAGTAGTTTGTGTACTTGTGAGAGACATAAAACGATCCCCTGATGCTGCATCCATTGGGGTTCTGCTTCTCTCCATTGAAAATGGTGTTGTACACGTCCATGTTGTCGCTGTTGACAGCCCCATTGAAGGTGATGGTGATCATCTGTGGCACTTGAGCAGGGTCAATGCCTCCCGGAATCCTCGTTCCATCAGCCGAGCAGAAACAGTCGGGCAGTTGACATTGGCTAAGATCGCAATCGGGTGCTCTGTTGGGGTCCTGTTCAACTGAGCAAGCATTCTCATCCGACCCATCTGCACAGTCAGGTCTCTCGTCGCAGAAGAGTTTTTTGTCCATGCATTTTCCGTCTCCACATTGCAATTCACCGTCGGGACAAACAGGCTCGTCCGTGAAGATGTTGGGGAGAACCTTACGGGGCTCTGGAGGAGACAAGGAGAATTAGATAAACAGTCAACGCTGGCCAGCCTCGAGCTATGTGATGGCTTCCTCGAGCAAGGTCAACTTACTAGACAAAACATCACAGTTATTGACATTTCGGCCCCAATCACAGTTCTGCCCGTAAACGTCGAAACTCAGACCAGTCGGGCAGCGGAGTGCTGCCAAACGAATCTCGTCGGAAACTCCCGCTCGGTCACACCTATTGGAGATGAGAGGGTTGGTACAAAATGGATCCATTTCGACGACCAGTGCATTGCGAATGCAACTGGCAGTTGCGACGAAGCACTTAATGGCAGATTTGGACACAAAGAGCAGTAGTGGAATGCAATTATTACCTCACGACTTCCCGACAATCGCCCTTGGTGGTCAATCTGAAGTACTCCTTGTCGTTTCTGTCCTTGCAGAGAGAACTGGGTGAGAGATCCAATACGTCCGGGGTGTCTTCTCCCTCTTGCCCCGATACTGGAAATCAAATGAAACTTGAGATTTTGAGAATGTGTCATGACGATAACCAAGAGAGCAGGAGGACCATACAACACAAAGGGCCAAGGTGAAAGTAGTCGGTGGCTCGTCGTATGAACATTAGCGGTAACGCCCGCTCTTCTCAAGGATACACCAACCACACCGAATCATGAATTGACCAACCCTCATTCACTTAGGATGAACCCTAATAAGGTCCAATATGATCCTGGATGGTCTTCTTACCTTGGGTCAGGACCAACAGAAGGAGAAGGGCAGACAGAGCAGGTGCGGCGAATTTTTCCACAGCCATTGTATTCCTCCTCTCCATCCTCATCCTCATCGTCCTCCTGCTGAAGTCAATGCCGGGGGACTTGTGATGATCCTCGCACTGCTCGACGATGGACTCAACTAAAAGTCTTGGCAAGCTTCGGGCTTGATATTTATGTGTGGAGCGGCCTCGGTCGTCCGTCCGTCCGTCCGATGATCGTCCAGCTCTCTCGTTCCTCGTGTTCAGTGTCCGACCCGATCACCAACATCCACCAAAGGGCTCCTCTGCGTTGGATATCCAAGGCCTGCATACACGCGATTTTTACGTTGGGGACGTCGTGCTCGGGGTCCGTGTTGTGGTGAGGTACCCTCAAAAGGAAAGAAATCCTCTTCTGGTGCTTCTCAAGATGACCTGAGGAGTGAATACAGGTCGTGGAGATGAGGGGTATGGAGGCGGGGAGGTAGCATGAAGAAAATGATGATGGGTCGGTCTTCTCAGGTCGTGGGAGCTGCTGGTGGTGGAGGAGGACGAGGAAGAGGCTAATTTCAAGTCGTCTTCTCATGCAAGGACTAACTTTCCTCTGTCCTTCAGAACACACTCTGGAGATTTCAATGATCGGGCGAAAATATCCAGAGCATCCTTTAGCCACCACCGCACCAACTGAGCAGTTTCCTCATGGAAAAACGTACGTCACACACGAGGGACGTGGGCATTTTCTCTACTGGAGTCGTGAGAAGCTCATCATCCTATGTGTATGAGAGGGGTCTCTCTAATCACTTTCTGATATTGAGAAACATTTCTCCAAGAAAAGGCTTCTAAGAACCTCCACAACCCCGGAACATTATTTTTTCTTTCTGCATAAGTAGTTACGAAATGATAAGTTAGTATTATTACCTTTGTGCCTGCCTTGATCTATCGTTGAAAATTAAAGGATGACGGTGTTTCCTGAAACGCGATGGGAGTTATGGTTTCCTTGCACCACAACTCGCGCATGGAGTACTTATTTTTCCTCCCCTCATACAAGACATCAAGACATGCCCCAGGAACACGAACGATTTATCCGGTTCCGCAATGTTTCTCACAAACATTCCTGACAACAAACTTTATATTAATATCGTTGCATTTGAATACTGAAATTTAAAAGCCACCCCATAGCCTTCTTATTTCAAGGGGAAAATAAGAACGTTTTGCTCCACCACCCGGAAAATCATTACATTTAGCATACGTCGTATTCGAATGTATAACACTCTACCGCGCTGAGTTTGGTTGGAGGTGTCTACACCTAAAATAGATGTATCAAGCCTGCAATAAAGATTACGTACCGTGGTATATCAAGGATAATGATGGCATAGTATACAGTTTATAATAAAAAAAGATGAAATATTGCTTCCTTGAAAACCAACATGATCGTTTTCTGGCGTCAACACTCTCACGCCGAGTATTCTAGTAGTGAAATATCAAATCAACAACCGTTTCACACGCGACCACAGTGTGAAACACTCATGCCCGAACCAAGCCGTCCACTACATATCTACGTATCTTGGCCATTTGATTGAGGACAGCCCACTCAAGAGGGTGGAACAACTGTTTCTCACTCTCAATGGCTTCTATTCTAGTTCTAGCAGAGTACATGGATGGAGATCACCTTCTTCTAAATCTACATTGCAAGCCACGGATCCTAAGTGGCGTCGCCCAATTCGTTGTCAAACCCGAAAGGTGAGACTCTCAAGGTCATTTGAAACGTTGTTATCCTTGTTACGCCGAATTTCGGATGATCCCAATTATTTCCAAGAACCTGGTTCTGTTGGAAGCTTCTTCGTGGCTTAGCAATGGTAATGGTTGTGGATGGTATGAGTCAGATTGGTGTATCACCATGCTAGAGATTATCGGGATGGAACGTGCCGAGAGACATTTCAAAATTGTTCAGAAGTGGTCAGAGGCCTGAATGTACCAAACAAACAGCCTTACGAGTATGTTAACTCCTTGCTTGAACTGGATATCTCAAGGTTAATTCTATCCAATGGCTAAACTATCGCGTTGTTTGTCTTTTTACCATCCTGCTTTGGTCACCAAAGTAAGTAACCGCGAATACATCAGTGGTTGAATTTCATGTGCCCATCCAAAGTCTGCAATTGGATGGCAAATTCAATCCGCGAAAAGAAATGCGATAGACTCGAAGTTTCTTTTTACACCGAAACCCTTTTGAAATATTCTGGCTTTACTTTTGGGTGTAACTAGAATGAACGTTCGGAATGGTAATCGAATCCTGGATGTTTTCATATTTTTGATATTGTATGTACATTGCGATACAAATATTGCTTCAATACAGGGTGTTTGAGCAAAATTGTCCGTTTTCGTCGGTACTTGCCATAATTTTGTCTCGAAGATTAATGAGAAAAAAGATTGTTACAAAGCTTAGCTAGAGTTAAGAATAAAATTTCATCAGTTAATGTGCCAACCTTTAGCCGAACTTACGAGTGGTGTCGGTCTGAATTCAGGCCCAATGGGCCCACAATACAACAATGATCTGGCAATCATCTGCAGGGATGACCATATGTGTTAGGACTGGATGAATGTAAGATAATTCATTTTATGTAACTCAAGCAAATAAGAAATATTTACCAATAAAATATAAAGCGTCACGTTTTGTAGATTCGCAAAGGCCATGCTTTGGTTTAATAGCGTCAGTTGGGCTGTTCAGATCTGCTTGGATCTGAGCTGCCCTAACACGTACGGTCATCCCTATATATGCTTTGCTGGTTGTTCGTCATGCAAACTAAAAACTCGAGCTCTTCTTTCTTGCAACCATTTCATTTTACGTGTGAAAACCCATTAATTAGTTTTGTATATATGTTTTGAACAGTTGTGCAATTTTGATTAAAAAAGCTTTATTACAGGAGGAAGTTTTCGCTCAAATTCTCTGTATAGTACTTTCAAAACGTTAGGAAATGTTCAAAGTAAAATTGCCATGTCAATTCGAAAGGTTAAGTAATGCTAGTTCCCTTTTTTTTAATCACAACTGCAAGACTTGACGATGAGACGATGAACCGATGAAATTAGTAGTCTCATTTCAAAAACGGAATGCCCAATTTTGCCAAGTTTCTCTTGTTTCGGTTCAGAATTTTTTTTGCTCTTCCTGCCTTTAAGGAGGCACTAGACCTTCAGAATAATGAAGTGGTTCCTGAAAACAAGCTTGCTCTGAAAGGGCCTCATTGAAAGGAAAGTTGCCTGACTGACCTCTGTCACACAAGCTGGTCTCTAATTTCCAAATAGCAACCGTATCTAGGCACTTTAAAGTCAGTGCATATGGCGAAAGCCAATTGCAAACGCTTCATTGTTATACTCAGAAAACAATGTCCACTAATTCTACCCATCCCCATTGGTTCGACGAAACCAAATACTGGGTAAAGGACCATGTGGACTTCACCTTAGCTATGTGCATTGTGGGCGGAATCTTCCTACTAATCGGTTTGTGCCTCGGTTTCTGCATCTGGCGATATCCGAGCTACGATTATCCAGAGAATTTCGAGCGTGACAAACGTCTACGCTCAAGAAGTCTGTTTCGTGACAAATCCGGGCGCAATAAAAACAAAGTCGATGAGGAACATCTCGAAACGGTGACGAATGTCGAATCCGTCAAGGACAGTTTGGGGACGTTTGAGCGGCTTTCAAGGGACGATTCGACCTTTCAAAAGCCAGCTTTACGATTGCCAACCCCGGGAGGAGCTCCGCCTCCCGGACGCCTTCCACCCCTGGTTTCATTTGGGCTGGTGAATCCAAGCACCCACTCCATGAGTGACAATGTTTCGTTAAGTTCAAAGAATACCGAAGTGCCGAAGAATGTCTTAGCGAGAGACGCCGAATCCCTGGACGACGCCATTTTAGATGATGTGGACGGACTCATGCAACGAGAGAAGTCAATACGATGGCGGGACGAAAGATCGGAAATGATTAGTGTCGACGGGTTATCTGCGATTCAATTCTAAACTTAGACTCAATTGCCGGCCATCCTTCAAGTGTTTTCATTGGTATGTTTGTATTTGACGTGGAAATACAAAGTTGGCAGAGATTCAACGGCAGTTTGCATACATGTCTCACTGATGAGAATCACAGTATATTAGCGTTTGGACCAAGTCCAGAAATTGGGCTGGGCTGCTTTGTTGCGCAGCTCAAGCTTGATTCCAAATGGATGTGTGGCATCATTGATGGGCAGAAATTGACCTCAAGAAGACCCGCTTTTTAGGACAGGCGCCACCACATGATGGTATGGATTTTGTGGGTTCGTGTGGATGGTGAAGGCACGTGCTTTTTAGGACGGAGACATACTAGGTCTCAAAGCTTGAAGTAGGACATTCTAGGTATTTCTACATGGAACGAAAATAAGGCGCAATAAAGAAATAAACAACAGCATGTCTAGAAGAAGCCATCGCCGGTGGGATCGTTCAACCACGGGTAGTTGTTTGGGCATCGGATACACGTGTGAAGATGAAGAGCTTCTCCGGGCAACTCGTTCGTTGAGAGCTTGCACGTGTTGGGTGCCAAGCATGGGAGTGCCTCCTCAGGGGTACACTTCTCCTTCCAGGGCTCAAAAGTTTTGGCGTTGTCGACAGTCTGTGGATTCTGGATCCATTGGATGACCTGAGTCATGGTGACAAAGTAAACATCGTTGTGAGACTCAATGACCTCATCCATCCAGTAGAGGAAGGCGTCGAGGTACTCGGGATTGTTCTTCAACCAGGCGGCATGGAAGAACAAACCAAGAGGAGCTCGATTCTGGTCGTAGTGACGGTAGAAGTTGTGGGTGAGGAAGTTGTAGAATTGATCACCGCTCACAATGTTGGAGCACGAGTCCACCATGGCGCAACCAGGGAGATCCTCGTCCACGGTAGGATCCTCTCGACGATCCAACTCGTTCATGACCATCTCCCAGACAGCGTGGGACCGGGTGGGGCAATTCTGGAGATCTCCATGGCATCTGTGAGGCATACGGAAGTACATGGTGTAGGGCCACAATGGAGGGTTCTGCAATGGAGCAGTGATGGACGAATCGTAGAGGAAAGCCTGCTCTTCCATCATGGTGAATTGGTTGTTGCCTCCCACGCGGAGATAAGGGGCACGAAGACCCACGACCGAGTTGTCGGTGATGTCGGCATACTTGTCAATGATCAATCGAGATCCGGCCATTTCCTTGGCCCAATCATCAACAGTGGCATCGGTCCAGAAGGACTCGTCATCGTTGTGGGTAATGGAGTGAGCCGCGATTTCGTGGCCTTGTTTCCTCATGTGCTGAACGGCAGTGTAGTTGGTGTACTTGTGAGACACAAAGAACGTGGCTTTGATATCGCAACCGTTGGGGTTCTGTCTCTGACCGTTGAAGATCTCTTGGTAAAGGTCGATGTTGTTGTTGTTGATGGCGTCGTCAAACGTGATCGTCACCATCTGGGGGACATTCTGGCAATCGGCACCGGCGGGACCGACTTCACAAAGTTGGCCAGGCACTTGTTGACCATCAGCCGAGCAGAAGCAATCGGGAAGCTTGCAGATGGTGGTATCGCAAGGAGGAGCTCGGTTAGGATCCGTGTCCATATCTGTGGGAGAAACAACCGGTTAATCAAAATCTTCCCTTGAATGTACGTACATTTATTTGTCTAGCGGTGATTGTGTCAGAACTTACCACAAGCGTTCTCATCGGAACCATCGTTACAGTCCCTGGCTCCGTTACAGAAGAGTCCTCGCTCCATACAGTTGCCATCTCCACAAGCCAAGAAGTTCTCCTGGCAGATGGGTTCATCAGTATACAGCAGGGGTTTCACCTTCTTCTCTTTTGATTTGAGTTCGCAATTCTCCACTGACCATTTCCAGTCACAAGTTTGTTTCTCAATATCGAAATACAAACCTGCAGGACAACGAATGGCTTGGAGACCCTGGGAAGAAAGATAATTATGCTCGTATTAGGATTGTGGTGAAATGACCTTTCGACCGTTAGAAAATGTGTTGGTCGTGCCAAGATCACGCGTCTCTGTCATGTCTGATGCGCTTCCCGTGGCGCCATTTCTGGTCGGCTTGCATCTCCCCCGGAAAAAGGCATATCAATGTCAAATGTGAACATATCAGCTCCTCACTTCCAGCCATGAGGGGTACATTAAAAAATCTAGCTTGCTTTGAGAGATCTCCGAGAGGAAGCCTCTTCCTCCGTAGCATTTGGCTGCCACTCTACCTCTTCCACCTCTCCTAGGGGCTGCTTCTCCTGCTCAGGCCATGATCTTGATCTGTCAAGGTCTTTCTTGGTTCAAGCACCATTACTGTGAGCACTTCCATACCACCACCACCAGAACCACCACCGCTACTACCTCCACCACCACCACCTCTCTCAACTCCTCTGGCTTGGGTGTGTTCAAAGAAGCCTAAGTTGTGAACTAGAAAGTGAGGACAAAGAACGTCCTGGCTGGTTGAAAAAAGCAGCGCACTGGAAATTTATGCTCTTTCGCTACACTTCTTGGTTCACCTAACAAAGCGTCAGGGAAATGCGTATTTGTTGTCCAAAAATCGACCTCTAGTAATGGTGGTGGTGGTGGAAAGAGGATATGATGATAGTGTATGTTTCCTCTTATGAGTCAAAATTCTATTCCAAATCGTACTTTGTGACATTTCAAGTGGGTTGGCATCCTGACTAGTTTCTGCCTCGTCATTAATCAAATTGTAAATAGACTATAATCTTTTTTCCCAAGGTTTCCTTTGGCTCCGTCTTGGTTATAAAAGGGCCCTTGAATTGATAAATGCATCCCTACGCGCTGATCTGTCTTTTACGTATGGTTACTCTTTCGCCTGAATTCAGTCAGACCCGGTCTTTTCAAATCCTCTCCTTTGAGTTCCCGAATCGACCAAGTCTCAAGCCCAGATCTTGACCAGTATTTGGAGTGAATCTCTACTCTTTGAAAGTGACCATGAAAACTTGTTCCCAAACCCACAGTACATTAGCACCACCTCATCGCTTGATTCAAGAAGCAACACCGCCCTCCGGAAAAAGAATCTTTTCCTTGAAATCATGTCTTCCAGACAGGTTGGGTTACGAACGAGAACTTGATCGTGGCAGTCGCTTGAATCTTGGGTGCAACAATAGGACACGAGATAAGGAGTTTAGAGGAGGCGAGAGAACGATGAGGTGCGTTTTCGCGCCACGATTCCGGAAATAAATCCCGACATTCAGGTCATGACTCGATTTGTCGCTCGGATGCGCTTTGACATTCACAAATTCAACCCAAAAGGGCCTTGAAAACAATGGAAGTACTCCAAATCAACGTGCTTTACCAAGTGGTATGGTCTCCAATCGAAACCATCGCGACTTTGACTTTGACGTATTCAATATGTGTAGTATATGCCTGACAATGGGTATGCTTACCGATTCTGTGCACTGGATCACGTCTCGACATTTGTCTGGTCCGGACTCTAATCTGAACCATTCACCTGCGCCCTTATCTGAACATAATTGCTTTTCCAGCTCTTCTTCGTCCGTGTCTTGCCTCTTTATTCTGGCACCATGACCTAAAAGAAACCATCCATTATATCCAAGTGTACAGAGTAAACCCACAGAGAAAGTGTGAAAAAGCAAAAAGCCATTTACATTTGCTCTAGAAACCCAATAAAAATAGCAATCGTCACCGGGTGAGAGTGTGATGAGAGTACAAGAGAGGCGAGCAACGTTGGAACTCTCTACTTTCCTGGCAACGTTTTCTCGTCACGACAACATAGGCGTTGCACGAATGTTCAAACTAGGCTTCGAATTGGCCCAAATCATTTGGTGTGAAATCATTTTAGAAGCTTAGACCATGGGAATTCAAACCGCAGGTTCCGCTTCCAAGGGTATTTTTACAATCACAATATTTGGAGACAATGATCTTTTTCCAACAGTGGCTTCTTATTTCAAATCCATTTTTCATTTTACAAGCTTGTTGCAAATGCCAATCCCCGTAAGCCATCATGTATGGGCTACACCTATTAGTTTGGTTTTGAATTTGCCGCGCCTTCATTAGAATATCTCATGGTGTGATTTGTCCGCCCTTTTCATGGGCTCATATCGTTCTTGTTCAAATGGCGCCAAGAGGAAAAAAGGAACCCCCTACGCTGCTTGCCAGATCTCTCGCTCAGAAAACCGGAGCTATCCATCCAGGGGATCGGTGAGGAAGAATTTCCCAACTATTTACCATACGCAGAGAGGAGGACGGACCCCTGTGAACATCCGGGGTAAGGCCAGGTGATGCAAGCAATTCACCCACAGCTTCTCCTACCAAGGTACAATATCCACTCAAGTCTTGAATCGTGAGTGCAATAAAAGCCATTGGAATGTGCCATCATGGGGGCCAAACCCATATTATAGTGCGAGTGTCCCCAAAGTGGTCGATGGTAATCTTCCCGCCCTTTAAACTTTCACCAATATCATCAGAAGGACGATTCAGGAAACGAGTTTGGGGATCTGCAATCCTCATACGCACAAATCAGCTCCGACCTCAGCCGAGTGAGCACTTCTTTGTCCGGAGGAAGGTCACATGAGAAAATCATGTTTATGGATGGCTCATTACTCTGATCTTTGTTCTTTTAGAAAACATCATGACCTAAAGCTGGGTTATTTCCAAAAAATAGGTCTTTTGAAGAAGAGGAAATGGGAACATGAGCATGATCAGCTTTCCGTAAATTGACGTAAATTAGGTTTCTGGGGCACTTTTACCGCATGGTTACATTTTTGCTTGTTGCAATTTGTGAGCAAGTCGAGCAATGTGTAAAAGTACATTTATCATTCTCTTTATATACTGGCCATTTGTCGACGGAATTCTGCCAAATATTTATCAATTACAATTTACTCGTCCATGAATAATGAATCGCCATTTGCATTCGATGTGGTGATTGCAACGCTAGATATTTCTGATAGGAGAAGTTACGGAATGTGTTTGCAAAGATAAGTGCATTCTCTAATTCAATATATTCAGTGCTTCTTCTCTGTCAATCGTCAGAAAACCCAACATTATATTGAAGACTCTTCCCAAATTTCAAGGCCAAGCAAAGGGTGTATGCAATGAACAGACTTACCTAAGGCTGAAAGGCAGACGACAATGAGCAATAATGCACCATAAGTGTGAGGTGTTTTACTTCTCGGCTTCATGATCACAAGAAAGGTCCACTTGACACTGAGGCCGACACTTTACCTTTTATACCTGAGTAACAGCGGCGGCGTCAATCCGTGCCTCCCTCCCTCCGACGTTGGTTCGATCATTCTCTGGTTGGTGCTGGGTTCGTCCGTGATGGTCTCCAATCCAAGCCGGCTTTAAAGCTTCGAAGATTTTCAAAGCTTTTCTGCGAGCGTTTATTCTCGAAATGAGATCTTTCAAAGCCTGAACCCACTGATAAGCCACGGACAGCAGGAGGAGCACACATTCCCATACACGTAGACCGCATCCACGAGTCTGCTCCCACAGAGGAGGCGAATATATCGTGCTGGTAGTTCGACTCCTAGTACGTTATTTGACTTGGTTCGGGTGGCGAGGCAAGAAATTGGCAGATTTGTTTAAGGTTCTTTTTAGCCAATCCTTAGCGAATGTTAGGTAACTTAAAAGCATCCACTTTGCTATTGGTCAAGCCAAGGGTTGCGCCCTCTTTTAGAGAGGTAGAAGACGCCGATTTATGGTGCTGTGCTTTCCCGGATTCGGATTTCAAACGCCTTCTGTTGGGACGTTTGGATCTTATCGAAATATCTCGTCAAGGACTTTTCCTTGATTAAAGCGAGTGGTTCTGATTCCATTATTAGAGGTTGCGTGTTTGAACGAACTGCTAAATTTTCTACTCCCATGTCCTTCTCCTTCTAGATAGATTTAAACGTGTATAAACTCCGAAACATGTCATGTGGTCAATCATCTACTGGTCCATATTTTCTTGTCACTACCGAAGATTACAAACGTGGAAGTTATTTCGTACTAAGCTCGGTTATTTGAAAGACAAAGCATTGGCGTTATACCTGTTACTTGAAAGACCATGAAATAAGGTTCGAGACTCGGTTCTGGCTAAGACGAAACAATGCGGTTGTTAGTACGGTTACGTCATATATTTTGAAATATAATGAAGCCGGTAGCGCCCTTCGTGATCATGCAATCGTCTGTCCAACGTTTTGAAAGATCAATAATCGAGATGTTGATTTACTTGTCATCGTTCAACACCAAGTTTTGGGTTAGACGTTGATGTAATAAGATTTGGAACTGTTCTTTGCACCGCTACAACATTTAATGAAGCTTTTTGCGCACGTCAACGAAGCCACGTAACTCTTTGATAAAACAATCAATTGGAACAATCATTTATTTGGTGGTTCAAATATGAGCTATGAATAGCAAACAATTTTACGAGAATATATGTTTTTTTGGCAAGCGTCCAAGTTTTATATGTATGTCCTATTTACGGGGTAGTGCAAGCAAGTGAGTAAGTAAGTAAGAATGAATAAATGGCAAGAGTAGTAGGATGAATACAATTGATCAAGTCCTGATTTGCATGGACAACTATGAGGCGAAATCAACCATTCGTTGCCAAGATGTGACGAGGAAAATGTGTATGTTGCTCTAATCGAACGCTTTACTCGGGAAGGTCCTCAACACTTCTGAAGATGTTGGTGAGCTCGTCCACCAAAGTCTCGTAACGATAGGCCACACGGATGTCAGGGACATTGGTTCGGGTCATATCGTTTCCTGCCACGCCCTCTCGCATGTAATTGGGACCGAGCCAATGTTGCTTCATCTGTTAGGAGAAAAAACCAATGTGTGTCCTCATTTCGTTGTTTGGTACAATAAAACATGTTCGCAATACTTACATGATGGGAAAACCCACTCATGACGACCGAGTTCCTGGCCAATTCACACATGTCACAGGAGGACATCTTCCACACCTGCGTGGCAATTGAGTATTCTTCCATCAAAGGTTCCTTAGTGAAGTGGAATTGAAGTGGATCGTCAGTGGAAAGGGAAATGTGCAATCCTCTGGCCAAGTACTCGGGCAACGGCGAGCGATTGTAGTTCAAAAAGAGCGAGTTGTTGCTCAAGGGAGACATGGCGATGCCAATTTGGCTCAAGTAATACAAGTACTGGAGGACGGGCACCTTCCTCAACAAGAGGCCGTGAGAGATGCTCTCACTCATCATGAATCCGGCCACCAGATGCTGGATCGCTCCTGCTTCTCCACAATGAGGACGAAGAACAAATGTGGAGAGACCACGCTCCTTGCGGAAGTGGTTCAGGATGGTGATATTGGCGTACATGTAGTATATGTAGTAGGAGTAGGGTGGGTTTTCCTCATCCGTCCATTCGTCAGGGGTCTGAACATCTTTGTCAAACAATGGGTTCTCTGGCTTGCTCTCGTCATCCACCGAATCGAAGCCAATCACGTATTGGAGGAACTTGTGGAGGTCCGGATGAGATTGAGGATCTTTAGTCACTTCAAACAAGGGTCGGAAGAGGTTGTCGAGGATCTCTTCAAAATTGTTGATCAGCTTGTTCGACTTATAGATGTCAAACAGTCTTGGCACCTGGATCAGCCAACGCACGTTGTCCGAGTACACGTTATTGGAAACCGCCCACTCTGCCAATTTGTCCCACTCGGATTTGCTTCTGCCATAAATGGACAAACGAGGCTCCGAGTTCTGATACTTGGACTCCTCCAGGTCATTGAAAACCTCCTGAAAGCGGTTGAACAATTGATGATGTCTTTCTTGGTAAGTAAATCAATCAAGCACGAAACTACGTTATATAACAGGACATAACTATCGCGCTTCTATCAAGAAGCCCTGTGAATTGAACGAAACCACATGGCCAGTAATTTATATCATCGAACTTTGGTCCGAATATGTTTCTACATAAGGAAGATGAAGCGGACTACTCACGTTCAAGAGTTTTCCAAAGAATCTTCCTTTGATGTGGTTGTCGGTTTTCATGAAGACCTCCCTGAGTCTCGACTCGCCAATAGGGTTGTATTTAGCATTGAACTTGTCAAATCGATGGAACGTGTTGCGATCCTGAAATGAGTAAAAATCGATTGCAAAATCATTTCCGATGTCATCAATAGCTTATGAAGTAAGCAGACCACTCAATCGTTATTACTTTATTGCTGCCAGTCGGTAACTTGGTAAGACATGCTAAATAAAAACTCCTACTTACCTCATGCAACATCAAAATATATGACATAAAACGCAGCAAGTACTTATAATTGACATCAGTGAAACATTTTACGAGGGTCCATTTTGGAATTTTTTAGCGGGGAACTGAAATGACCACATACATTTCCCTTGAAAAATATCTGAAACGTATTGGGGGTGTAAAATATAAAATCAACAAGGGCTCTATATGACTATCATATATATCCGTATCATATCCCAAACACCGTGGAAACAAATACAATAACGCCAGCAACATGAAGCCCGTGGTGAATACGACAATGAACAACATCAACATACAATACATCTTATTATCAGAACCATACATTTCGACATGAACCACTGAATAGTAGAACGGCCGTCTCCTGAAAGCTATTGGCCTACTTGCTGTGCCATTTATTAGGTTGCGCTCAAAATGTTAGCAACCTTCAGACTGTAGTTCTTTCGTCATATTCCCCCAGTAGTACAACCAATGGCGCTCAGGAGCGTCCGCACAACCCAGAGGTCCATTATTTCAAGAGACACCGGGTTGATGATATGGTTGGCTCTACAACATCTAGAAATGACTCTGAGTCGACAGAAGAAGTTAGGTGAGTGCGATCCCTTGAAGTCATACAATACCAGAAGATGCATTTATAGCCCGAATGTCAGTACAAACGCATTTCTGATACCGACAACTTGCAAGGCCAGAGAAGAGGAGGAAGAATCAACATTGATCAGGTGACAGAGATAGATAGATAGTTGTGGATGCAATTGAGGCAATTGTGCGACACCGATTTGAATTTCACGCCTTTCCCCCTGTTAGTCACTTGGTTACTTGATAGTCACACGAACAACGAAAGTTAACTAAGAAGTGAATGAGTGAACGAGCAAACGAGCTGTTTAAAAGAAGGAGGAGCGGGAAGAAATGAGGCAACATTCACGTTTTAGGTGAGAAATCCCAACGATAGTACACATAATGAAGAAGAAACTCCCATTAGCAACATCGGATAAGGTTGAAAGACAACGACAATACTTTCAACGATTTATAGCTTAGGCAACGGCTGATTTGATCTTAAAATACAGGTATACAAAAACACCAAATAGGGCTGCATGCCATGCTTCATTTATGAGGAAACACCCAAAGCACAATTAACTCACCGCGTGCACATCCAGCATGTCGACCGTGAGGTCGTATGCCGTTAGATTCATGGACGTGAAGACCTGTTTCAAAGTCATATCCGTCCCCTCCTTGGTTTTGCACACGAAAGTGTCGGCCTCCGTCTTCAAGGCCTTCTTGATGAAGCGAAGCAAGTGCTTTTGATTCATGCACGAGGCAGCATGAATATGAGTGTCAACCTGAAGGAAGGCTCGCTTGCTGAATCAATCCATGGAAACAGTTGAAAGCAGGTCACTGACAATAATACCTTTCGGACGTTGTAGAAATCCCGATGGGCCACAGCTTTTTGAGCAGCCAGCTCTCTCAATTCATTCAAAAGCACGTGGAGTTGGAACTTGGAAGAGAGATAGCTCAAGCGTCGGTAGCAGAATGACTTCAGAGGTCCGTCTGCGATCAATGCGCAGAGGAGATGCATATCCTTGATGAATTTGCCTAGATCGGGGTATTCGTAGTCCAAGCGTGCTCCTTCATTGTACAATTGGAACACGCCTTTTTCCAGGCGAATTTCGTAGCCGCAGTCCTCGATCACATCAATGTCCCACGGGTTCGAGGTCGATTTGGGTGGATGGATGGGATGATCTGGAAAATTAATGGCGAGAAATGAGGGATTGTGGCGGCTTTAAAGGGTTCACCAGTCGTTGGATGTACAGTTTAATGAATTAGATGTATGGATTGTTGTTAGTTCGTTGAATGAGCGTGAGTAAGAGTAAGTCCTAACTTTGTTGGTGGGATAGAAAGAGCAAGATTAATGATTACACTAATGATTAGGATTTATATCTACACGAATAATACTGGAGAGGCTTTGGTCTATTCAACACCGTCATTATTATTCCGAGGTGTCTTTGTACCATTGAGCATTGGTATCTGCCCAAGAAATGGTGCCAGTTATTTGAACAAGCATTATCAATATGAAGGTTATCACAAGAGAGTCAGGCATTTTCAATATTTGATGAGTACCAATGACGCAGTGTTAAGAACTGGACAATAAAAAAAAACGCCAGGAATCACGCGTCATGTTCGGGGTCTTTGGGATTATTTTCGGGTTTCACTAATCATTCATTACATGATGTTTCTCCTGCCATCTCGGCCAAGTCAGCCGCGGACGGCGGAGGCGCTCGCGGCATGACGAACGGCTTCGCGGGCATCTTCAATGGGGGAAGTTGTTGTGGTAGTGGCGGAGGAGCACCATCCTCGGTGACCACTTCAAAACCACCTGGTTAACATGGAGCAAGACAAAGGAAAACCAATTCATCATCATTATGTTCATCCTATTAATAGCAAGGCCGTTAATTGATGGCCTAAACTGGTGAGCGCTGAGCTAAACCAGTCCGCCAATTTTAACATGAAATGTTTCAGAAGGGTGACTGACAATTGCATTTTCTTTTTCCCGAAATGTGGCTGAGCTTTGATTTACCTTCGATTGTGGCGCGGTCAGGGTGTTCCACATGTTTATGAGCAGTCCCGTCCAATTTCTTCATGAACCTCTTGCAAACAGATGGAAAGGCTTGATAGGACATCCTCATGTAGTCTTCGCGAATCTGCAGAGCTTGCACGAGCAGTTTGGAGGCGTTCTGAAGGTCTTCCATCGGAACCTAAAACAGCATGTCAATAATTTTGGTCACAAAGAACAGCCTTCGTCTCGTTGGACTTCAGTTCTCAGGACAGACCACGAAACAAAAACAAGAGAAAGACAAGGAAAGACCACCGCACACTCACCCCAAAGAACTGGAAATCCTAGGAGAAAAAAGAAAAATAAAGACACGTTATTTTTTTTTTTTGTACGACAAGAACTCTGACATACTTTACATTTTAATTGTAATTTCAAACTACTGAATGCTACCAAAGTGTTTGTTTACTGAGATTTGATTTAGATACTCGTAATACAAGATCCCTTTTCAAGACCACGACCTTGGACAGAGGAGGGATGTTCAAATGCTCATACAGGGTATTTACATAGTTTGAGACTGCCCACCACCAATAAAAGGGTGTACTGACTAACCCCCGCCACAGTCGACTTGGCCATAGTCGTGCTTGTAGGATTGATGAAGAAGCCTAAGGGACCATTTGTGTAAATTGCAGATGCTTTCCGATTGCGAAAAGACCTCTGAAATCGTTGAAGTGCTGAGACACTCAATTCAGTTCACCAATTAACTCAAGTTGGTCCTCAACCAGTCGTATTGACAAAGAAATTATTGCTGAGGAAAAGTAACGGACACTCACCCCAGTGTTGTCATCGCCAGTGATGGAGACTCGTTGGAAGTAAGGGACGTATTCATTGTCAATGTATCCAGCAGTGGGATCGGCCCCCTCGGAATCTGGATCATCCTCGCAATCCCCAACATCATCATTAATGGTGGCCAAGTTTGGCTCAAAGGGGGTGGATGCAGAGGCGGGGGCAGATCCCGACGTGCTTCCATCCTCCAACTCGGATTTGACCCTGTGGAAGCATAAACACTTATTAGTTGTGAGCTTTATAGCAATAGCAATCAAATAAGCATGCAACAAAGATTGAAAACCTTTGGCAATCGCTCTTCTTGAATATAAAAGGTGGAGTAATCTGCATAGTTGAATGCAGTACAAAATACATAATCTCGTTGATCCATGTATTTATTCAAACATTTTACGACACGGAATGGCCATTCTAATCTATTGTAGTCTAAGGTAAACGAAGCAAATACAGAAAACACTAAATCCTTTGTGATTTGCGTTTTCTAATGAATGCAATGCTTATGATCAATATTCATTTGATATTATGTACTGAGGCAAAGGTTATTAGTAATCATTTGAACTTCTTTCAAGTTGACAATTTTGTTAAAGTATCATACACTTTAAACTTGACAGCAGAATTACTTGTAAAAAAAGAATTTGTATAACATTAACAATGAATATTGCTGGGTTACACACTATATTAGATACAACATACAAATTGTGGGACAAGATAAGGGTTATCAAAGCCTCTAAAACGTGCAGGTTTGTAGGTTAAACAAGGTGAGAAACTAATGCAGAACATAGGTAGATGCAATCTCTTGGATAGTCCCGGTGAATTTGGTTCTGTTTGCAAGGATATTGTGAGGAGGTGAGGAATGTCTTTTTAAAAGTTTTAATTGTACCGTGGCGTAGTGTGGCCAGAGCCAGTGGAAAAATTGGATGCGGCGGCGGAAGACGTGGCCTGAAAGGCAGCAGAGTCTAACGAGAGGCCACGAGCTATCTTATGTCTGGCCACCATAGGAAGTGAACTGAAAGGTAGATGTACGGACATGGGTGCAATGTCTATTTAACAGCACGGCATCTTTGGTCACAGCCTCAGAGGACACCAAGAAGAATATGATAGAGCTCCTGCGTCGAGTGGTCAATTTCTTTTAAAAAATCACATGGTGCACCCTGTACATAAATGTCTTGGTGAGGTACACGCACTAACTGAAAAGAAGTCTGGTACTCGAAATGAGGTGGGGAATCTTTTCGCGATTCAGCAAGTCCACTGTTTGAGGTCGAAGTTGCTGGGTTTAAAACCATGAACCCATTCACTAGAGGGCTTGAGATATCTTGGTAGAAGTCTAGAGTGTTCTTAGACATGATTATCTCATAAGACACATAAAACAAGATTGGTACTTGGCAGTGAAGTTTTCCCAATAAAATGGAACTTCAGGGAACACAGACACACATGAAGGTTGTTCCAAGTCAAGAGATAATCTAATAGGACACGAAACTGATGATAATCTGTGCCAGGTCATCTCAGTATCTATCAAGCTATCTATCCATTCATGACAACATCCCACATCCTACGTCGAACAACCTACACAAGACCGTTTGAAGTCTCGTTCAAGTTTCACTGGACATGAAGCAAGGACTCCTTTTAATGAGCCACACTGGAAGAGTCGCTTGGATCATAGCATGCAAGAAGGAACAAGGTCATTCTTTATTTATGAGAATTTCAAACAAAATGTAAAATGAATTTCTCTCCTGAAAAAAGGCGGGTTAGTACGCGATCTCTACATTAGGTCATGATCACATCAAGGATAGTTCTGAATTGATTGGTTTACCTGATGAGTTTGGTCTCGATCTGTTCGATAGGATATTGAGGCACCTCGTAAGGAGCCGAAATCTCGTTGGAGAGATATTTCTCATCTTGGGAACCAATCAAACGTTTGGCCATTTCCCGATATTGTTGGCTCTCGCTCTTTAAGCTCGATGAGAGTGGATTCTTGTCCATAAAAGCGGCTGGAGACTCGCTCCCTGAAAAACCAAGGAATTGAAAATGAACAGCGGTATGATTTGAAGTTCGAATTCGATTCTAATCGAGATCATGAAAATAGGCTTTTTGATCCGAAGCTTTTGCAAGGATTCCTGGGAAATCAAAACGTTTATGACCTGGCTTTTGCAAATATTTGTTTTTATACGTTTGTAAACACTCGGTGTGTCTAGTTTAATGTCATCAATTAAATAGCCGTGGCTTCCTCTTCAATGCAATGCAACAAAAGTCGACCAACTTTACGACTAATACATTTTGAAAACTCAATCAGTGCTGGTACTTTAACAAAATATTCTGGATTCACCCCTCTGTGATGTCCTCACCTTCCACATCCCAGTCCAAGTTATGATGACTGATCTTTCTTGAGGCCATGTCGACACGTAATTGACGACCAATGCTCATTCTAATACTATTTAAAGGCTTGTGAGGCTCATTAGGGGGTTGCCTTATCAATTAAATGCCTTTTACGCCATTATCTTTGAAACACAATCATGTTAGATAAGTCAGTCCCAATGAAGTTTCTAGTGCCTATGGCATAGTTCAGATTCCAGGAACTGAATCCACTTGGACCCAAAACAGCTTGGCCAGCGTTCAAAACAAATTCATCCTCCCATCCTCCTGCCTCTGCTCTACCCCAGTACTTGAATAGTCCAAGAATAAAGTTCTCTCCCGCAGAAAAGACATCCCACATTTCGAGAGCAAAGTGGACATGGGAGGCATTCCCCTCCTTTAGCCCAGCGAGGCCAATAGCCGTTCGGCCTCCAGTCCTCCTCCCCTCCTCGTTGTTGTAATGAGCGAGAAAAAGGAAGGAGCGCAACTCAAAGACGAACAAGAGGGGGCAAAGAATTTCTGTGGAACGGGACAAGGGCGGCAAGAGCGTGCTTTCAGCACAAGGTCCAGGCAGTGATGAATCAGATTCAGGGGTCACGTGACCAGGCTCATTGCCAAGAATTGAAGCTCTGTTGGCTATTTTTGAATTTTGGAACACAAAAAGAAATGAGAAAACCCCTTTTCGAGGCCATAGATGAGAGGCAAGTTTTGTGACAAATTGAGTTCCACATCGAGGAGGCTGTTTACTCTCTTCTATGATATGAGTGATTATCCAACGATCTTGTTTGACAAGGAGCTTTCCAAAAGTCGGTTCATCTAAATGCTTTTTTGAGTTTGAATTTTCAAGATGGGAATCATTATCTTGATGCTTGGAAGTTTCAGAATCCAAAAGTCGACTGACTCACTCTTGAGTGCAGCTTCGCTTTTCCTGGAAAACGGTTCAGATGTTTCGGAATTTTCATCACGTTTCGCTCTCTCAAAGCAAAGATCTTTGCCAGTTCGAAATTGTGTTCTTTGCAATTTTGTATCATAGAAGAGAACGACCTGAGTCTATTTCGCAATGAGGCTTGAAGATGGCTCAAGAAAATCCAGAGAATGTGAAACATTGGGTAAAAGAGGAATTATGTTCATGAACATATTCAAAACTTTCATCGAAATCCACAGCAATGCCGCTACTCCATAAACCAAAAGTGCAGATAACATGACAACCAACTTAAACCATAATTCTACAAAATTTGTCTTCAATTTGGAACGCTACTTCTGAAAGTAATGAAGCCTTAAAACCCGCACCAAATATGGCAGTAAACAGAGTTTTGTAAAAACAATTTCCTCCTTTCTAAAATTTGGTCTTAGATTGTTGTTAGAATGTCACTGCAATGTTTGCCTCAGTTTTTCCCAATCTTGACTGGGATATTTGATTTTCCCCGCTCTTCCTTCGCTGAATGAGGCCAGTGGAGTGTTTCATATAAAAAATAAGTGCTATGGCCATATTCAAAGAATTCGTTTCATTATTGGTAGCTTCACTAAAATCGCATTGATTCCAGGATGACAAGAATCAATTGAAACAGTGCCAAATTCCATCCTTGGAGCTGCTGAATTTTGTTGAGTTGACGGCAATCAATCACTTTCGAAGGATTGAAAGTGCATTCTCAAGTTTCTGTCATTGAACAAATGCTGTTTTGGAAAGTATCGAGCGGTAGCACCAAAAGTATGATACTCCTTCTAATATAAATATAACGGTTGCAGTTTCTATAGCTCCGTGTATGGTCTTCAATGTCAAATATCAAAGTAGGAAAGCATTTCCCCAGTTACCCTTTCCGGTTAAGAATGGTTGGATTAGCATTTTGCAGCGGTTTCTCTTATTCTACAATCGGAGGGGTCCTTAAAAATGTAAATGTTTCCCACGTTGGAGCAACTTTTCCTCCCTTATCCTCCCAAATGTCCCATGGAAGGCGCATTGTGAATGGGATTATTTCCCGAATCAAAGTAGTCTCGAATGAGAATAGTTACCCAATTTCAAGGTGGCTTCTCGACATGGTGGGAAACTCGCAAATGCCCACACATGTTGGGTGATCGACTCCTCGACAGAGTCATCCCATTGAACATGTTGTCCCACCGTCTTCAACTCTTTGCTGCTTCCTCGAGATGATTCTTCTTGGGCTCGTGTCCGAGAACTGACTCAAATTCGAATGACAATAGCACCCAAAACTCGGACTCTCGGACATTGAGCGTTCCGTTTGTCCGGTTCCTTTCGTTCGCGGTCCAGCGACCCAAGAGAGAACACGGAGCTGTCACTGTGAGCCAAAGCCAAGGAAAGAGGGGGTGTTCCTCGTTCCTCGTCCCCAGCCCCACGTAACTTGCAATTGAACAGCCGAGCAAATGTTGTCTCATCTTAAGTTCAACTGACTGTCTCTGGTCATTATTTTTAGAACAGCACAATGGACAGTGAGTCTTGTGTGGGTGCCCAGAAGGGGGGAGTGGAAGCGACTACATTAACTTGGGGACGAATCCATAGAACAAGAGCAAGAAGAACGAGGAGAGGAGATGCAGCAAAGACTCGCCTTGTCACTTTGGCCGCTCAGAATACTGCGGTAGTATGGAGTAGTAGTAGAATGTACACTACGTACGTACAGGGTATACTGTGTACTGTATACTCCATGTAGAATAATCTTCGCTTTTGGCTTCTCCAAGGCTTAGTTGCAGAATGGTGCCTGCACCCTGGCCTGCCAAAGCCTACTACTTGTTCCACTTTGGAACAAGCCCTGCTACGACCAGTTTCAACACTCCCAAGGACCCACCAACCGTTTTGGCTGGAAAAGGGTTATATTTCTCTGCAGTAGAACGCCGTGTTACAACGCCATGGATTCGCACACACGTCGTTCAGACCAATGTGCAAATCATGACCCAAAGCAAGGACTTTGAAGCAAGGAGGAAACACGGGGTCGAAACCCTGTCTTGGCAAAAGAGGATATCCGGTGCCTACATTGCATGGTCCGCAAGTAACAACGAGGAGATCCATTTGGGGACCAGCTTTCCAACGATAAATTCGCGTCAAAAGGTGCCAATGACCCAAGTTATTGCTAGTAGAGCAATTTAATTTCAGCTTTCACTAGGTGCAATCCATCATTTTTGGAGCTTGATCCGTTTAAAATCGAAAAGGGAAAGTCTAGCCCTCATTTCCATCAATGGGCAGTTGTCCATTTGCATCCAAAGTGACAGGGTGTTCTACAAGGCAAAGTGGTCTCGTCTCCTGGAGTTGTGTATTTCCGTACCTTTAACTCATTGAGCATGGACTTGATTTTTTCCACGCTTGCCTGCCCTAATGTACTCTATGGATTGAATGTTCCACTTAAAAGCTGGAACACACACCGATGGGAACATGAGTTGGCAGCAGAGTAAGAAATGCAGCCCGAGCAAGTCGCTCTGAATCTCGGATTCTTGAGCCTTGAACATAGAAAGAAAGCAAGAACGTAGGAACGAAGGGAACGGGAGAGCAGTTCCCAAAGTTTGCCCTAATTGGAGGAGAGATCATTTGTGCTCCTCGCCTCTCTTGGTCAGTTAGCCTTCCCTTGCAAACTCACTTATGGCCACTGGGCCAAAATCGCATTTCTCTCTGCCAAAAGCCAAATGCAATTGACTTTTTTGTCGCTCTCTGAGCAACAAGGAGTTTATTAGCGTTGAGGGAAAGCGAGAGTGACTCGTTCGTACAAAATCAATGCTTGCAATAAAAATACTTTTACTCATTAATCCATGTGCTTCGATAGAACGAGGGAAGGTAGAGAAATTGAGCAATACAGGAGAACAAGTACGAATTATTTCATCAATGGGGATTACATTCCCTGTAGCGGTTAGAAAAAACCCGTGAAAAACCAAACCAAAAAAAGAAGAAGAAAAATAAATAAATTGATTTAGACAACAAGTAAACTGCACTCATGAGATATTCTATCTTAGTGCACTAGAAAAGCACATCGCTAAATACGTGTACAACAACCCATTCCTTCGGGACCTCGAAGTTTCCGACATTGCAGAAACTGGCCATGGGAATTCACACCAAATGCATTTGATGACCTTCGTGCAACAAAACTCAAGAGTTTTTTGGTTCATTCACTCTGGTGATTTTATTTTGAAATAATACAAATGATACTATTTTGATTTCTTAGACTGCAGGCAGGTGTTGACAACAGGCCAAATTATTTTTACTTAAGTAAGGAGATGCAAAAGCTCGGTGATTGCGCCTCTAATAACTTACAAGCACATCAGATCTTATTCTTAAGGCTAGGTCACCAAAAGCAAACAAACAAGTGTGAAAGGCATTAACGGAGTGACGGACAGGTAAAAAGTATTCTTATTTTTTGCACCTTAATTGTAATGCTCCAACCTCCCTTTCAACTTCTTTAAAAGTGAGGTTACGACTCACAATTTATGTCACCTTCCAATTTAAAGCAATTGATCGGAGACAACAAGTAAATGAACCAGTTAGGTTTTTAAGAAAATGGAGTTTCTTTAACTGTTAATCGTTGCATCGAATATATTTGATACAGATACTTTTGAAGCGTCAACCAACAGATCCCTACTGCAGCTTTTAACGGAGAAATAAGTCAATTCGTTGACTTTAATTTTTCATTTTACTGTGTGAAATGAATCGAACAAAGAACGTAAAACGAGTACGGCCTCTAAAACTGTACTAGACATTCCCCTGAGAAGGTGTTGGTTCTTCATTTGAAAGCAAACCTACTCCTATAATTGATCACCTTTGCCCATCCACACTTGGCCTGTTATGATAAAATAGGAACACGTTCTATATTTATCGAGACATCAGCAAGGAGAAAAATGTTTTCCTTATGTTTGGAACTTCAACCTGGGAATAACATGTTCAAAAGAGATTCATTGTGCAGAGTATTGTGAATGTTTTCAGTCACTCTATGAATTATGCCTTTGAGGCACAAAAAGAAAAAAACCTTCTATAGTAAACTTTGGCCTTTATATATGGGGAGAAGCACTTGTAACACTTTGGAAGTTTATGAGGCTTAAATACATGGAGGAAATACGATATTTAGAACATATTGTGGAAACAGACGTAATGTGACCTTTCATTTTAATAGAAGTGGGGACTTCATTCCTTGTTGTGGTTAGAAAAGCCCGTGAAAAACCAAACCAAACTTAAAACCTAACTGAGGCTGAATCAAGACTGTTTTGTATCTATTCTTCATTATTATCATTATTATTATTTGGTTTGGTTTTTCACGAGCTTTTCTAACCGCTACAAGGAATGTCACCCCCAGTATTCTTAAAATGAAAGGTTATAATTCGTCCATTTATTACCTTTCAATCTTTATATGATATTTCGTATACCAACGAGTGTGAGTTGGCAGACCGAGCTGATCCTTGAATGTAGGGTTGATCTGGAATGCTATCTAAAAATTTGTCCAAACTGACTTGAAATATGCTACCGGATCAACAAGGCCTACCTATTCCCTACGAATAACAGAGGGAAGCAATTTCAACAATGAAGGAACCCGAGAAAGTAGAGAAGTGGACTTCATTGTTCGAACTAACCTGGTGTTCTTGAGGTGCTCTCAAAACGTACATTAAGCCCCTACGGTCACTAGAATTGACCCTAAATGTTTGGGACAAAGCTCATTAATGCATTTGAAATTGTATACATAATATCAGATACCTTTCGCACCTTTTCTGAACACTGTACAGTCCCAACTCTTTAGTCTCTCCCAATACGAGAGTTCTTTCATTCCTGTGATGTTTGGATGATGACATCTTTGGACTTGTTCGACCTTTTGCAAACCTGCTGAACTCAGCCGCTGATGAAAAGCATAATCATCGGGTTTCTTCCTTAATGACAATGCACTGGGCGTAAAGAGGCTTTAAATGGACCTAAATTGTCCAGGTCAAATTTATGAATATCCAACAATTCCTGGAGAATTTTTAATACTGTTTTGGATGTGAACGTTTTTCCCGAGAAAACGGACATTCTTGTCAGAGCGTCACAACATGAAATTACTTGTTCCGCAAGATACAAGGTACTAATAACATATGTTCAAAATAACCATACTCCAGACAGAGTGTTAAAATAAGCCTTGGTAAAGTCCTTTGGCCCATCTTTTGGAAAAAGTCGACTTGAAAAACAATTTGTCACCATTTGCTCTACCCTCCACCAAAAAAGGCGTCCTTTATGTTTCGCTTCATCCCGCAAAATAGGACCAATTTAAAAACGGGGAACAACATTATTTCCGTTTTCGTTTTTGACCTGATTTGTAAGGCCTTTCGCCATCATTTCTCAAATGTATATAAAATTGAACCTAAACCTTCCTGGTTTTGGGACAATGCCTTTCCTGCTATCAATTAAAGTACTTTTACAATCAATAAATGAGACCCAAAGATAACTAGAATGACACGAGTCATTTGGCTGCTGAAACGAAAACCTATTCCTATAAATCTCTTTGAAGCAAAAATGGTTCAATAAATGATTCGCAAACCTTCTCTATAAGAAGATCAACTCTCTAGTCTACGTATCATAAGGAATGAGTTGGAGCATCATTTTATCTTTAGAGCAGGTTGCCTTTAGACGAAAATTCTACTTTAGAAACAGCAATAGAGATGAGCTTTTGTGACATATCATAGAAAAGACAAAACTGGGGAGAAAACAGCATTTTGTCCGAGGTAAAAATTCACCAGGCATTTAAGATTAGTAAAGACAAATGTCATTTCAAATGTTTGCCAAAACTTGAGTCTTTTTTGGAACAGACCTAGAATCTTCCAGAATGTCGGAAAAATCTCGAAATAAATAAAGGACTCTTTACAACTCTACAACCAAGTCGTGGAAAGACCTTTAAAACTCCCTAAAAATAACAGTAGTAGGGCTTCCAAAACAACAGAATAACAAATCACGCTTTGAAGAAATGTGGAACAAATCCCTCCGTTCCATCAAACTTAAAGCCGCATACCAGTACAAATCCTATGTGATTACTGAAGCTAAATAACCCGAATAAAATGAATCGCTCGAGCAAGTTGCAGTTCCATGTCGTGGCGCAGAAACCCTAGCTTTCCACAATCTTACCGGGCTCGGACTCAATTGCCATCTAGGTCCAAAAATGTGCATCTGGGTAGAGCTCATTTCTTGCCAGAGATGTCTCTTCAAATGAGGTCTCAATCCGGGGCCGAACGAACGGCTTTCTCCAAACGTTTTCTCAATCAAAAAGAAAGCTCTTCACCCCGATCTTCCGTTAGATTAGACTCAACAGCCATGGACATTTCCCTCAAATCAAGCAATCGACCGCCTTTACCTTCTCGACGCATCATGGTATCGCTATAATTCAATCGATTGGAGGGCACACCTTGTCGTTTACTCATCCGAAGGGATCCTCCGCTATGATTCCGAAGGAAATGGGATACTTCCTCCCCGTCCGAATCGTTCCCATCATTATTGTAGCGATGGGTCGAAGGCACATTTCTTCCAGCCATCTCGCACCACGATCAAAGGATCAGCTTTGTTATCACCGGTGTTTGTTCTTGGAAAGGCTTAAGTCGCTCTCCGTACTTTTCAAGACGACACTAATGGAATGTCCCGGGACTATTTACCACATGGAAATCAACACGAGCGGCAATGGCCTTTGTTGACGTCGAACTGAGGTCGCTTCGTCAAGTCCAGGCTCGGGTCCTCGATTTTGAAATTATGCCTGTCTGGCAATCAATTCAAATGTGGTGTTTGGGGGGCCTAGAATACACCCACCCATCCACACACATACCCGCTCGAATCCTCCCCTTAAGAGCTCTCCTGTTCCGTTCGTCGGTATTCAGGCTGGCAACATGGATGGGATAGTCAAGCAGATAGCAGTCAGCACCTGGCCATTGAGGACTCGAGGCCACCACTCATATCACGCTGAAGAAGGCTGAATGCTATGCTATGCTATGCTATGCTCTACTATGCTACGAGCGGTGCGTCATTTTGAGTTGCTTGCGTTGCTTGGGTCGGAATTCTATCCGGTCCGAGGGGCAGGCATAGTACGTAGTACGTAGCAGTATATATTTTGTCTGTCGTTCTGTTACTCGTCGAAAGTGTTGAAGGAAAGGTCCTGCTCGGGTTATTACAAATGTAAACCGCTAAGCGAAGATGATAACGCGTAATTGAGTTCGCTTATGAGGACATGATTCTAATGAGTGGGAGGAGGGGATAACTATGGACAAAGTGACAGACCTCAGACATTCTTCTTCACTGACCAATGATTGTCGTGTGGAAGAAAAGAGATTTTTCGTTAGGATAAAAAAAGAATATAAAGACCTCGTTGATTGGGGAGGGTTGATGACAAAGGACGTCAGTGTGTCAAAAGTGTGTTTATATATAGTCTCTCAGGACGTCAAACTCAATCCAGCTACACGAGTAAAAATGGTCCCAAGTTGTTCAAATAAAACTTTCCGACCGCACCAAAGAGGTATTACGAAGGTATCATCAAGAAGCACCAAGGACAGAGTTGTTGAGATGGAACAACAAGGATGTTAGTTTTTTTGGAGCAAAGGGGGACAATTTCATGGAAGAAAAACCTGCCGCACACAGGGTCACCCAACAACTAAACTCTGGTACCAAGGGGATCAAAAAGTACCGTACTGTAATTGTAATGAGGTAGTTTCTGATGCTTAAAGACATGGATCATAAGTGCGTCAAAATACGTATTTGATCGTCCATTAAAATTTGAAGATATTTAGAGGGTATTGAATTGGAAGTTTACTCCGGAAGACGAAGTTCGGTTTTGGAAGTAATATGTAAGCAAATGAAGGATTGATTTTTGTCTTTGTTCTCAATGACTCGGTTATTTCAATCTGTGTGCCAAGTCTTCCCAAAAGATGACTTGCAATTGCTGACTAGTGCTATTTCCTATTACTGTGAAGAGTCTATCAATATAAAAGTTGCTACCTCATGGCAAGGACTTTAAGACTTTGCCAAACAATTAAGCTCGCAAATCTCAAGGAACCTTGTAACTCCCGGGGGACTTCTAAGATCAACGAATGATATTATTTTAAAATTCTGAACAAGGTCGCAAACGGGACCCTGTCTATGTCATGCTGTAGCACACTTTGAAAAGTACGATGAAGAATAGCTATTATGTGACTGGTTGAAATTGCCTGAACATGAAATAACTAAAACATATTAGCTGGAAGGGTTTTTCTATCGACTCTATCAGGCAGCTTTGAAAGTCCAGATGAGTTCGAATGAGAAATGCAATTCATCAGTTCTTCAAGACAGGTCAGACGTTGGATATAGTATGAATGAGTTGAAATTTCACATTTGTTCCATTTCAGTCCAAATTCTTCTCGTGGAACCTAGTGCGATTTCAAAGAGCAAATGAGAAACAGGAAACCCCAGGTTCCGTGGCTTCAACTCGTATGAATGACCTATGAAAGCAAGAGCAAAATGACAGCTTGGTAGCTTCTAAAGACAAGTCAAACGAGTTTCCATCCATTTGGGTCAGGAACCCTGGAATTGATTTTTTTGGCAAACGTTCCATCCAAGCCAAGTCTTCCTTGACTCTTCAGTGACGACGATCGGTTTGTTTGCCTGTGAAAATCACCCCTGGTCTTCATACACTGTATCTAGTAGTGGGTGTTACGAACGAGCAAATAGTTCACATACCTAAGCATCAATGCTCTTCAAGTCAGACTAAGCATATTCACGAAAGTTTTTGATAGGGCAGCTTACCTTTTAATGCTCCGTAAATATCACGAGAGTCCATAATGTTCGAGTGTCCAACACCAACTGTGTCAGTGGAACGAGATTCCCGTTTCTCTTTGATTCAGATCATATGTAAAGCAATTCCAAGCTGCATGGGTCGAAAATCCGAAGCGCCTATCATAAACAAGTCCTCTCTTAATCAATAAAGAACAATTGTACGTAGACCATGTGTTGTCTAGGTTGAACACGGATTGTACTTGTCTTTAGTGCATGCACTCAAGGTGAATAGGGCTTGAAATGAGCATCTGGACATATGCATCCATGTTTGATTGTCTCCCGTGACGTCCGTTCAATAATCATCGAGGATAAATGGGGAATAGATGCGAGAGCAATGACCCTTGAAAGCGTGTCTTTCTTTCTTTCATTTTGAGCATTCAAGTGACGTTTCGGAAACGATAAGTCGAGGTAACCGAAGGGGGAGGGAAGACAGCGTTTTGTGTGGAGATTCTTGCCTTTTTTGTACCTGAGTTGTCCCATTTTCTCAAGTTATATCTCGCAGCCTCCGGAAATGCTCATAAATACGGGGGCAAAAGATGGAGTAATTCCCCTCATGGGATCTGCACTCAATTTCTAACAGAGGCTGAGACATCGAGAGGCGAATAGAAATACTAAAGGGCTCAAAAAATCCTTCTCAAGTATGCCGGCTTGTTTTACTGGAACCTGATCTGGGAGCGAGATTCTCCCCCAAAGAGACGAAACAATTCGACTGAGGTCATTTACCTACATACCTACCTTCTTAGATGTCGTGCACCTTTGCCAAGAATGTGATTCCACAGAATGTGTTTGACCCTGGCAACGTTTTCAAGTCAACGTGTCAATTTGAAAACAAAACAAACTCTTTTTCATCTCGTGGAAAGCATTCAGTTCTGACCTTTTTTTTAAATTGGTCTTGGGGAATAGGATTAAACCTTTTTTGAGTAAATATTTGAGGCAATTCTCTCCTTCTCTCTTTTTCCTCCTCTGATATTTGTTGAGAGCTGATCTTGTTCCAGTGTTTTGAAACAGACTTGGACAAGCTCCCGCCCCAAGATTACAGGTCAACCCTATGGGGACGTTTAGGCAAGCTCTGACAGGTTCGTTTGTTAGCTGGTGAAAATGTCAGTGATGCAAGTTTCGGGCTTCAAACACGTTTTCGAGAAGCTGACCCTTCTTTCACATTGCTATAGGGGGAAAGGTCAGCTTCGTTAAACCCAGTTTGAAACGCCAATTTTGCATCACTGGCATTGGCAGACAAGTTTGTTTGCTGGTACCAGTGCCAGAGATGCAAGTTTCGGGCATCAAACAAGTGTTCGAGAAGCTGACCCTTCTTTCACATTGCTATATGGGAAAAGGTCATCTTCGTTAAACCCAGTTTGAAACGCCAATTTTGCATCACTGGCATTGGCAGACAAGTTTGTTTGCTGACCCTTCTTTCACATTGCTATTTGGACATTTAGGCAAGCGCCGGTATCAGCAAACAAACTTGCCTGCCAATGCCAGTGATTCAAAATTGGCCTTTCAAACTGGTTTTAACGAAGATGAACTTTTCTTATAATAAAGTAATTTGAATGAAGGGTCAGCTTCTCGAAAACGTGCTTGAAGCTTGCATCACTGACACTGGTTCCAGCAAACAAACGAACCTGCCAGAGCTTGTCTAAACTAGTCTAAACGTCGCCATAGGGGCAAAGGTCAGCTTCGTTAAAACCAGTTTGAAACGCCAATTTTGAATCACTGGCATTGGCAGGCAAGTTTGTTTGCTGGTACCAGCGCTTGCCTAATGTCCGAATATGACTTGTGTGAAAAGGGGCACCAATTTATCTACAAGTGGTCAGGGCATTAGTCGTTCTTAAATAAAAGGAACGTATTACAGTTCCAATTTCTTTGGCCAAAATGAGTAATTCGTTACACAATCGATACTCTCGAAAAATTGTAATGGCGTTATTCGTTACAATTACATTTACTAAAATTGTAGATGAACAATATTTCAGGGGTTTCGCCGCAACAAGACCATACTTTCTTAAATCAATGGTCAATGGTCATATTTTTGTCTCAAATTGGCCAAATGTTTTCCGCCAACATCTTATTTTAATGAGTATTGATATTGGTTATTTGCTCAGCATTGGTTTACTCCCATTCTTGGCCATGCTAATTTGGCTTAGCCAATGGAAATACATAATAGGAAAATCATTTCCTCTTTCAACTTTGAATTACTTCAACAATATCAATTTTATGGGGAAAACATGCCTCATACCTTTTTTTAAATTTTGAATTTTGGGATGCGAAAGGCATATTCAAAATAACGAATGAAATGTATTCAGAGAGGGGATTTCGAATCCGGACAAAGTTAAGGCATCATACATTAGATTTTTTATTCTAATTATCATTATTATTATTTTTGCGGACTTCCTTACCGCTACTGGGATTGGAATCCCAGCAGTTCAAGACGAGAAACATATTCATTTTACTTCACTTTCATTCATATACATTATTTGATCGACCAACAAATTAGAGTTGACTGATCTGGCTAGCCCTTGAATATAAGGTTGATCGGGAATTTTAGTTAAACACTTGTCCAAGTCTGACTTACGTTGCTATTTTGAAAAATCAAACGTAAGAAAAGTGATTTTTTGTTTACTTCGGTTTTATTTTTTTCACTGTCNTCTGACTTACGTTGCTATTTTGAAAAATCAAACGTAAGAAAAGTGATTTTTTGTTTACTTCGGTTTTATTTTTTTCACTGTCATTCGGAACTGTCTTCGAAAACGTTTGAAAAATGATAATATTTGGCCGTATATCACTAATTAATTTCAGTATTTGCCAAATGTGTAGCGAATTTTAAAATACTTCTCGAGGTTTAGTTTTAGTAGTACATTTATTACCTTCTTCTGGACTACATGTTATTTAAATATTTCTCATCTAAAACTGAGAACTGTCCCTAGATTCAACTAACGATTATTGAACATTTACAACATTGACACAAAGAAATACCATGGAAAAATAGTACTAGAAATTCTCGAACCCTGTGCCTAAAGTCATAGATGGATATGGGGAGAATTGAGAAATTTGGTGCAACATACTCAAGTCAAAGAAAGATTTCGCCCTGAGTTCAAGTACTTCAATTTGAATGAGGAGATATAAACAATAAAGCGGTTCAATTATAACAAGAATTGAAACCACAAACGCATTCAACGTTGTGAAAAGCAGGCACTGTTGTCAGCCCTGTGCTTATTTCTTTAGGATAAAGGAAAATATATGAAAAAATGAAAATTTTCTGTTCAGAGAGATTTCTTAAAAGCTTCAAATTTCCTCAGTTGCCAAGGGAGAAACGAAGAATTAAGAGCACTCTGGAGCGTGAAAAAAGGAACGAGTAACGAGTAATTTTTGGTTTCTTTTGGTCGTTACAATTACACCATTTTAAAATGTAATGGGATTACAGTTTCTTTTTCAAAAAAGGAACGAATCATTGTAATTTCGTTACTACTGCCCTGCAAATGGTCTTGCATAAAGCTGGGGCGAGTCCGGCAAAAGAACAGGTAGGACTCGTGCAAGTCCTCTGAAGTTTTGACTTTTTGCCGGACTCGCCGAGTTCGGACTCAAGTCTTTTACTAGAATCAGGGCAAGCAATCTTGCGAAATCTAAAGAAAAAAAAAATATCAAGATATCCTTTGTTGACGAGTCCGGACTAGAGTCCTTTCCTAAAGACTCGAGTTCGGCCAATTCCTCCAAAATTGAGTAACAAACTCGAGTGCACTCGGACTCGAGTCTGGACTCGCCCCAACACTAGTCTGGCAACTTCAAAGTGAAGCACGTATGTTAGACACGCTGAACGGGTGCACTAAGCAAAGTAATTCAATCACAAGTTTCAGGTGCTAGCCCTCTGAGAGATAAAAATGAAGCAAAAAAAACCAACAAATGTAGATGGTTTTAGCGCATTTGGTTAAAGCGCGACCGAGGCCATACTCGGGTTCTATACCAGGTCTAACTCTGATTTTTAACAAGTATCACTACTCGCACATGTCGGCAAAGTGAGCATTGCACCGTTTTTGTTGATCTTGAGCTTTCGATTTAACTCGCCATCTAACTGACTTTCAGAGCGTGCGTATAGGTTTACCATTCACTGATGAGCAAGCAAGCGAGCATGCTATTGGTGAAATATATCAAGTTTTTGTATTGGCCACGTCAATTTAAGTAATACTGATAATTCATCCAAGAAGGTGCCATCTCCTTCACATCTTTTCATACCGTTTGACGAACTCACAGCTCTGACACTTTTGATAATAATCGTCTTGTTTCTCGTCATAATGCTCTTCACCAAACTCATGTTTGTGAGTGGAGAGATCTTTTTTGTAGAGTGAGCCCCGGACCTGCATTCGCAAGGCTTTAATCTGATTATTGAACCGCTTCGCTTTCGTCTTTTCCTTCTTCTCATCCCGCAAATCGTGTTGTCTCTCCAGGGCTTCCTCCGATCCCCACACCTCCAATGCCCGATCTTCAATCTGAGATCTCAGGAACAATTTCATGTCCCCCCACCGGGGATTATGCGGATTCTTCCGGATGATAAATTTCAAGACAGGCTCCCGTTTGTCAATATCCACATCTTTGAGTAAGAACGTGTTCTTGGCATCCGTTTTTGTGATGAGCTCGTGCTTGCCATCCCTCTCGGTCTCCTTGCACTTGTCGCACACCGAGATGTCAAAGGTACGGAATAGAAACGAGTCCGAGAAGTTCTCCTGGCATTCCAAGCAAGAAGGTTGATCAGGTTTGATGATTGGGGCCGGTAGTTGGACAAATGTGCTCGGATCAATCGCATCTGAGCCTTCGGAGGTCTCCTCAATAAAAAATCCGGCTCCGGAATCCACCAGCTTCTTCTCTTGGACCCGAATAAGTTTCTCGCCCGTTACTTGATCCCGAGAGGAGCCCGGGTTATTAGCATAAGGGCGTGCCATCAGTCGAGCTTGTTTGAGACTCTTGGCCTTGAGGCGATTCCGTTCCATTCTAGCTTTTTGACTCATCGTTAGAGGAACAGGCGGGGTACTCGTGGGATTTGGAACAGAGATCTCTTCTACGGCAACGCCTTCCAATAAGTCATCGTCATCGTCGAACAGAGGGTCATCCTTGGTATCAGGTGGCTTGGGAGGGTCCACGAGGTCTTCATCGTCGTCTTCCATGGCAAAAATGGACTTGCTCATTATGAACGGCACTTGGAACCCCTGTTCTTTTGGAGCTGGGACCGATGTTTCTGGTCTTACACAACGGGAGGATTAGCTGATTTTTGGAAATAAACATGGCGGAACATTTGCTCTAGTTTAAACACGACACCTCCTGGGTTTGAAATGTGTCTATTTTTTGAAGTTACAATAAGTCTTGATACTATCTAGACAGTTCTTCATCACGAAAATAAAGAGATAAATCTTACTACACCAGAGGCACTGTGTTTTTTGAGATGGCAAACTTTTGTGTCAATATCTCATACATTTTCAGTTGCATACATATTCATCAATAACATGAAAAGCTGTGATGTCACCCTAATATTTTAGGTGTATATTCATAAGTTTAGTCCTAGATCATTTGTGATATGAAAACATGATGTATTGTTGCCGGATATGCTCATTATCGCCCAGACTTTGCTCCTAAAAAGGATCTGTGGACCCCTTCAGTCATGGAACAAGTCCATTGTGGTCGCCCATCCAGATCCTCCTTACCTTCCTCGTCCTCCAGACGCTTTTTCGATCCCACCACGGACAATCCCAGATCCTCTTCGTCCGACAAGGACGCTTGTCCCGCACTCAACCCTTCGAGGGTGACGGCCGAGGGGGTGCTTTGCAACCGCTGGAGCATCCTCAACTGTTCGGAAGAGGCCATGCCGCTCAAAGTTCAGTCAAGTTCAATGACACTTAACCACCCAAAGAATGAATGCACCGGTGTAGTCCAGCAACGTTTTCAAGATTGGACACGGGTTTCCTCGTCAGCTTCAGGCATGAACACTAAGCGAGAAGAGCCTTCATCTTCCAAGGCCGCGATAGAAAGACGTGCTTTACCGAATGTATGTAGTCAATGTTGCAGCTTGACAGCTTATGGACCAGCTGGATGGTGGTGTTGGTGGCGGTGTTGGTGAGCTTGCTTGTGTGCGGTATGTTCTTCCACAGAGCTGGGCTTTCTCTTCCTTCTGCTTCTCCTAGGAGTTCCTCAATCCACGTAAAAGGCGACGAAGGGATCCTTGGAGAGGAAAATATAGCACGAATCTACCCTCTGTCTGGTTCATTGGGAAAACCTGGAACAAATAAGGCCAATCGGTGGCCTTCGATAATTTGAGCTTTGGGGAAAATGATTTCATAACCACAGGAGGGGAGGGATAAGGATAAAATTGGGCCAGTGGCCGTCAACCCCACTTTGGCCTTGGTTAAGTTAAAGTATTATTTATATTGAAACTTTTGTTGCCACATCCTATTTGTTGTATGTTTTACAAATGCTTTCTTTTGGAATCATACATTTCATGATACTAACTCATCAGGATAAATATTGGAGGTGGAATGTGAGCTTTTATTTTGGGGTGATTCTGCAAAGGTTATGACATCAATTTGCCGATTGCAAAATCTGTTAGTGCAATTTTTATAATCATCCAAAGGTAAAAAGAAATATGAACATCTTTTTTCTTTGTGTCGCATAATTTCTGATAGTGATAACCCTAATTTCACCTCCCATATGCATTATACATTTATCCATTACAAAAATAAAACCAAATCTTACAAAAGGTGCCGTTTTTAAATCTAATTGATGCCTTAAAGCCAGATCTATCAACTCTAATTCGTTGGCGAATCAAATTTTGTATGAATGTAGAATCAGGTAAAACTAATACCTTTTAAGGTCTTAAAGTGCTGGGGGATCTCATGCCCAATACTGGCAAGGAAGTCCACAAATAACCGCTCAAAAATGACGGCGTTTTCAGACGTAAGGTTGGTTACCAAAAACGTTACCAGTTCCAACTAAAGGCCAATAGTAATTGGCTTGTTCACTTTGAACTTCCTGATTATGTCAAGAGTATTTCTCAACAAGAATTGGAAAGCCATCAAAAAAGTTGTGTTTTGGCATACAAAACTAAAACTTAAAATAGACTGAAATTCACGTTCTTTCCAATAAATTGATGCACTGGTCAAATGATTTTAGTTAGCTCCTGTCTACACTTACATTCTTTGAATTTGATTTTCAGGCCAGGCATTACTTCAAGACACGTCATTGATCTTTTATGATCATTCATGCATAAAGTAGCAAAATGGAATGAAGTTTGCGAAAAAGCAGTACCTCACTTGGGATTCCTTTTGGATGTTGATCATTATTATTCACTTTGGATGCCATTTGGCTTTTTTCCCCTCTCAGCTGTTTGGATCAAGAGTTGAAGAAATCTCTCTCGACTTGGCAACCCTGTTTGTCTCTATCCGATCAAAAAAGAGAAATCTAGTCCGTCGACATTCTTTGTAGCTCATAGATTCATGAATTCATTCAGATATTGCCAATGACGGTGATTGAACGTGTGCATTAAATGACAAATGTCTACCAGAGTTATCACTTGTCAAGCACATACTATGGACGAAAGCATAATCAGACCTAATTAACAGATATACACATAAAGACTTCCTTTCCATCGCCCAGAGTCCCGTCCATTAAAACCGAAAGAACTACCATCTAGTTGTCATGATTGTACCTTCGAGCATTTCGTGCTAAAAAGGCCGCTATCTCGAGAATATAACCTGATAGCTTTGCGCCAAGGTCATTTTCGAGGGCCTTCATGACAGACTTATTTTTCTTGTGGTCGACAATGGTTATTTCGTCACAGGCCGGCGTTTTAGCCTAGAGCGCAGACGCCGAGAGAAAATCCTTCTTATTTTCTCTGGGCATTAGCCCGTTGGCCGGCCCGCCAGGCAATCAAGAGCCAGAAGAATGGTGGAGTTAGAGTCAGATTGGCCAAGCTGTCAGTTCATGTACCATTTATGGTCATGTCGCTCTTAACTGCTCGGACTTTAAAATGTCTGCTGCATCACAAACTTGAATGTTTGGATATTTTCAATATTCTCTAGTCATATTTGACTATACTTTGGCCACGATTTGGCTGAAAGAGGTGACATTTTTATGGCAACGCTAATGTTCTGTTAGAGTCGATGATGAAAGAAAAGGAGGGTGGCGAGAAGGGAAGACGGAACCGCCAGCCAGCTCGACCTACTGGCTGATGGATTCACGGAGTGACGGATCAGTTCATAAGTGGCCAAGTGTACGATTAAACGCTGGGGTTTGGTAGCGTACGTGTTGAACCTGTTCGTGATTAGAGCCCATCCGTGGCGAGAAATCCAATTTCTCTTCCCGGAGAGACCCGCATTCCATCGGATTCCCGCTCCCCGTTCTCCGGATCCCCCATGCATTTCTCCATTCCCGAAACATCTGACCACAAGGATCCCAAATCCGGGTCTCCTTATACGGTGAGTAGAACTACTTTTGGCACAGTCTCACTCTCCGTCTTTGTATGGACATGTGCTCGAAACAAGATTGCTGAGAGCGACAAAAAATGCGTTAGAATGAGGGAGGGTTAACTATGATATGACTAAGATTGATGTTTTTGCATTGCATTCAGCAAGAACTCAGCAGGAAATGACAAAAATACCTCGTGTCTCTTCTGGAGGCAAGGGTAGGCAAGGGAGATAACTGCTCGGGCGTGGATGGGTGGTATCTTTCAACATATGGTTCATCAGGGGCGTATGTGGAGTTCATAGCTCTTTAGGTTTGGAAGATGTGTTTCTCGGCCAATTTGTTGGCGGTTCTACTTTTGTGAAGCTAAACGTACCCAAATTAAACACAGTATAAGAAGATGATAAGCACCATGGAGCTTGCTATTTAAAGCTTATGGCAATTAGCCACAAACTTGAAAAAAAAAACTCTGGGGTGGCTACTAAAATAGTCAATTGGAATGACACGAACTGATAGCATTGAACTCAAAAAATATCCGTTTCATTGACACGCCAGACTTATGTGGTTCATATCAACGGGGTACGCCATTGCAATGTGCGTTATCGCCAACTCCACACCCTCCACGAGCAACTTCGACGCGAGTTCCATCCGTCCACGCTGCCTTCATTCCCTCCCAAGAAGATCTTGACCCTCGGGTTGAATCAGATTGAAGAGCGCCGCATGGCCTTGGAGAAGTACCTCCAACTTTTGTCCCAAGATCCCCGGATATCCCACAGCATCACCTTCAACGGGTTCTTATTGGCTTCACAACAGGAGACACGCTCGGAAAAGACCGAGGAGGTTCAACTGGATGTGTTCCTAATGAACGAAAAGAAGATCTCTGTCAGGGGCCTGACCATCCTTCAAACCGAGGAAGTGCTAGAGGTTTGTATTTTATATACTTTACACTCCTGTCTGTGTGGGTAGTATTTGACGTTGGTGGGATGTTCAACATTGCAGAAAGTATGTCAGCAATTGCAAGTCCCCGAGGAATACGTGCACTACTTCGCACTCTTCTTGTTAGAACGGAAGGAAGATGGGGATTTTGTGGTGGTTCGCAAACTCCAGGATTTCGAGTCGCCATACATCTCGCAAAAATCCGCTTCCAAAAGGTCGCTGAAGCTCGTCTTGAGAAAAGCGTAAGTGAGAGATTAACAATCAGGTACGGAAGGTTCCTGAGATTCATCTTTTGTGCATTCAGCTCATGGGATCCGAAGATTGATCTGGAGTTATTCAATCACAATGTGACGCTGACCCTGCTATACACGCAAACCATTGCCGAAGTGGAACGTGGGTGGATTGTAGCTAATCCCGAGACCAAACGACAGTTGGCTCGACTTCAGGCGATGGGATCTAAGTATGAGGTAAGTAAAGCGGGTCCTTATAATCCTCTAGATCCGCCTTTCTAAGGAAAGTAATCCAAAATATGTTTTCGAGTCGAACATGTTTTTGTGACCGAACGCCTTCAGATATCAATTTAGTCGGAACGTGTTGATGCGATGCAATGAATGAAAATCTAGTGGGCTTTAAGAGACCAGGCAGTTTTATATCGTCTTCTTTTGACGGATTCCTAAAAGGCGTTCAAAAGAAAGAAACCCTGAACAGACCTCTAGAATTGTATGGAATAAAAAGATATCTCGTGAAAAATCATAACTCAATGGTTATTCTCGCCGCTTTTAAACAGAGCCCGAACTTGCACGAAGCTCTGGCCAAATGATATAATAATGGTGTTACTCAAATTAGATCCTAATTGTCTGTGAACTTTTCAGTACATGCACACCGCCCACCGATTACCTTATTACGGCTATCTCCACTTCTTACCGTGTGTCTGCGACTATCCAATGACCAACACCCCCGCTCACATTGTCATTGGAAATCGAGAGCTCGTCATGAAGATCCGCACGCCCAAGGGAGAAATCAAAGAGGGGAGCTTCAAAGTGACCAAGATGCGTTGTTGGCGGATCATGACCGTGGCCAAAGGTATGACTTCGGATGAGTTCAACGACACGGATCCAGAAGACTCTGGGAGCAAGTTGGAATTGAGCTTCGAGTATCTGATGAACAATCAAGAACTCCAATGGATCACGATCATCTCGCCCCAAGCCATTCTGATGTCACTTTGTCTGCAGTCCATAGTTGAAGAGTTGTTGCGCGTTCGATCGGGGATTGCAATAAAAAAGGTAAGTTCGCATGGTTCTCCGGAATGATGGAAAAGAGTATTCGGCTACTAATTAGGGCATGTTTAGACAGTTTTCAGTTTTCTTGCAAACCCATTAAAAATACATTTTGGACCTTTCGTCAGATAACAGATCAGTCTGCCAATACAAATTCGTTGCTAGGCCAACTGTTGTAGAAAGTTCATTTGATAACAAATAAACAAGTAATAATCCTTTATATTGGAAGCATTGGGTGTCGCAGTCCCTGAGCTGTAGCGGTTAGTAAGGTAAAATAAATCTATTTTGGAGGTATTTAATATGCAAAGAAAGGCCCCCCCCCCCCAAATATGATTGTCACGCCTAAAACGAACCCAGGAAAAAGTCTATTTCAATCAGCACATCCATTACAAATCTCAAACATTGAAAATGTCGATTACCCAATATTCCAGCAAACTAAAAGCAAGTTACAGTTGTGAACATGTTCCCCAATCAAAGGTTTGCAAAAAATATCTCTAAAAGCTTATGTCTAAGTTTCAAAATCCTAGATAGTCTCTTAATTCCTACATTTTCACCCGCATTTTGGAGGTGGAAAGGTACAAATTGTTCATCAGATATTTCGGCAAAAATGATTGTTATACAGTAACTGAGTCAAACTCATTCAATTGATCAGTTAGCTGGTTTTTCATAACTGATTTATACCCTAGTATTTATGTTCCATGCTATTTATTAGGCCGGTGAGAAATCGTGCTCGACGGAATATCTCTTCCAAAGAAAAGATGGCGTGGTCCAAAAGTTCCCTATTCGAAGTGGACTCCATTCGGCTCAACATAAAAACTGCGGCAACGGAAATCCAACCATTCCCAAGGTAAGAATGAGAAGTCCAAGCAGGTTTCACTTTTATACTTAGTTTTGCAAAAACGATGACGATTTCGGCGAAAATCAATGAACCAAAACCTTTCAATGATTTGTAAAAATGAGCAGGATGATAAATTGTGATGAAGGCCAATCAATCATACTTTTTCAGTCAGTGCGAAATTCGCATGGTTTTAGGTAGGGCAAACCTTTGCCAATAACATAATACGAAGTGTATATCAGCAAAAATGACAAAAGGTTACCATCAAAAGCCTAATATTTTGATACCTTTGTAAGTTGTAAAACACTGATTGCACTGAGTACATTAAGCATTATTTTGTGAAAATGATATTTAAACAAGCCATTTTCTGGAACCGCCAACGGATATTTCTAATGTGCCACAGACAACCTCAAAGATGCCAGAGGCAGAGCTATTTGAAATGAACGATTAATTTACAGTCAATTGGTTGGTAAAATAACTGCAACCTATTTTTTACCTTCATGGCAAAAGGATTCATAGAAATCAAGAAAACTTCATCCTCGCGACTTTTACTCCAAAATTGTGAACAATTTCACATATTGCCAAAATGAATTACTAAAAAGTGCGAAATATTGTTGGTAATATTGCAAAGTTTGCAGATACATTAAATGTAAAGAATAATATGGGATATATAAGTGTTTTTGCAAAATTTGCACAAGATGCAAGATGCAAGTTTTGGCCAGCCCAAAATTGATAATTTATATTTCTTGAGGAATTTGTTTGTGTGGAATAGTAAGATATAGACGTTGCCAGTCCTGCTGGTGTGCTCCATGTGTCAATCCTAAAAGGCTTGTCAAAAACAATGAAAACCATAAAATGAATCTTCCATTTTCTTAAATGAAAGCTCTCCCGTGACACCGAAAATTCCTTTGAAGCCTTTCAAATGTCTAAACTAAGATCTTCTTTGCCTTTGCCCTCAGATTGATCCCAAGACGTTATCCTCGTTAACTGGACGGCAATACTCGGTGAAGAAGTTGAGCGAAAAGTTCGATGTGGTCAATTTCCGGGAAGCTGCTCGAGCTGCCGAGGATGTTCTCATCGAAAACGAAGCATTTTTCGAAATGAAGGACGACGAACCGTAATTCTGTGATGAATATTGTAGAGGATTGATCACCGTTCTGCAAAGTTTGAGCATAGCATTTTTTTGTCAAAGTATTAATGAACAGCCAACCCCAAACTGTTTCAGAAGCAATCAATCGGAGCAACAAGGCTCAGATTTTTATTTCGTTTGTCAAACTATTTTCCTCCTTCTTTTGAACCCGATATGTTTTACCATCATCTTAATCATAATGGTTTCTAGTTTTGTTATAATTTCTTTATGAACTACCTAACCCAATATGGAAAGAAAATAATCAATCCAATAAAAATGATGGTTATCTTTCAGTTTCACCTAAGCTCAGGGCGAAATTCATTGAAGTGTTCTGAGTCTTCGAGGTTTCAAGGGCAAACCACAAAGTAGCGCTGAACAACTCATAAATCTGCAATTACTATTGCACTTTCATCTCTGTGCTATTCTTGCCACAATCTTAAAAGGCTTCGAACAGAGTGAAAGGGGTTTTACACCGTCCAACCATTAAGGTTTGAAATTATCAGTGGCAAGGTCCTCTAAATGTATTCATAAGCTCAAGAGAATGACGTCATTAAATCTAGGGGTCATATAAAAATGAGTAATGGCATCATTTTATTTGACCATGAACCACCAGAATATGGACGGAGATGCTAGCGATTGGAATCATGAATTTGGAAGCGAATGCACCCGTTGCATTTTCCTTCAGATGTGAGTGCCCTCAGTCATTGCAATTATGTATTGCAAATTCCCCCTCAATCAAACGGCTGGGTCAAATGTAATGTCCTCTCAAAGAACAGAGTATCAAAGAGTGCAGATTGAAGGGTAATCAGGTCTTATGGTAATCAATTACCAAAAGAAGGCTAACAACAATTATGTGACGAGTTATGTAGTGATCGTTGAGAGGGCATAACTTTTGATCCAGTTCTTGGATTGCGCTGAAATTTGAATTGTATAATTGCAGCGACTTGGGACCCAGTCTCATGTAACGAACGCAATAAGTGTACTCAATTCCGAAATGACAATTCTCCAACGTAGCATTCCCTCCCTGTCCAGTTTCCAGTGGTTCCTGATTTGACCAACTTTTTGATGGATATGAAAGTAGTTGAAATTATTAAAAGACAAATATCTGCAATGATTCGCTATTAGGACTTTTTTTCTACACGATGTCGATGTTATCGAAACAAATTCAGGTTTTGAACAAACGTCCTCGTCCACCAGAAATTGTCTCAATGTACAGAAAACGGGTCGACCTTAGTTTACTTTGGAAAACTGGCAACTACATTCGAAATAACAATTGCCCGATTGAAGAAATCTGATGCTGTATTTTTGAATTTTCGAAACCGGAAAAGGAAAATATGAACAAGTAATGCTGATTGAAAGCATACCTAATGATTTTTCATTTTTGCACCTTGATTTGTGATATCACTGTATCAGCAGGCGATTATTCATCAAGTTGCTCTCCTTTCTTCGAGGTGCCCAACAATCCAGGTATTTACAGTTTACTGAACTACCTTTATTATCCCTCTCCTGTGTACGTACCGTACATTTGCAAAATGAAACAACGCTCAATTAGCGAAAATATCCCCCATTGTAAGCCAAATGTTCTTGGGTTGAACGGACTGATACAAGAACTCCTCGCCTTGACCTTGTGCATCGCTCATCCAATCCCTCTTGAGACCATAATTGACCCAGGTTCGTTTCACATTACAAGCAGAGGCATATTCCACGTACTTGGAACCTTCAGCCGACCCGAAGTACCAAAATCCATCCACATTTTGATGCTCCACCAAATACTTGGAGACATGGTCACGGTTGCCAGTAAGAATGTTCACCACTCCTCCGGGCAAATCACTGGTGTCGAAAATCTGATACATGTCTAAAGCCAGGATAGGATATCGTTGACTCGGAATGATGACCACCGAGTTGGACCGGCAAATGGCGGGAGCAAAGAGCGACACAAATCCCAGTAAGGGGAATTCATCCGGACAAGCAATAGCTAGCACACCCACGGGTTCGTGGATTTTGATGACTGTACCATAGAGCTGAGTCTCTTGGACCGTACCACCGTACTTGTCGGCGTAAGAGGCCCAGTAGAACAACCTCTGAACGGATTTGTCTACTTCACTCAAGGCGTCGGCCATGGGTTTACCCGTGAGGTCAGCAATTCGAGTAGCGAATTCCTGCTTCCGCATGTCCAGATTCTCGGCCACGTAGAACAAGATTTGGGCTCGATTGAAGCCGGATCGTTTCTCCCATCCCGGTTGAGCCTTGGCAGCCACTTCAACAGCGTTCCTTACGTCCTTTCGATTGGATTCTCCAACCTGAGCAATAACCTTGCCCTCCACATTTCGGATCACCGACACGTAATTGCCGTCAGGGCGTTTTTGGGCGCCACCATAGTACAACTTGTAGGTGTGGTCTACGGCAGGGGTACCCGAATCTTTTCCATTGTCATGCCCGTTAATGGCCGGTCTATCTGCCATATAAGTGGCTGCAAACTTCTTGATGTCGACGTCAACTGGAGCAATTTTGATCTTGTCCTGCCACTTGGGCTTAACGTACTCGAAAAGTCCTTCTTTGCCGCCATCCCGACCATATCCGCTTTGTTTGTAGCCTCCAAATCCTGCCGCAGCATCAAACATGTTATGGCAATTGATCCAAACTGCCCCAGCCTTGATATGCTTGGCCGTCTCAAGAGCTAGCGGCAATTGCTCGGAGTGAACCGAAGCTCCCAAGCCGTACATGGTGTTATTGGCGACGGCAATTGCTTCTTTAGCCGTTCTGAAAGGCATGGCCACCAACACGGGCCCAAAGATCTCCTCCATGACCACTTTGGAGGCGGTGTTCACGTTGGTTATGAGAGTTGGGGGATAATAGCAACCTTCAGGAGCCTCCACTTGAAAAACCTCGGCACCATCCTCCAAGGCCTCGTCCACGTACTTCTTAATGCTCTTCAATTGAGACTCACTTACGACGGGTCCCATGTCCATGGCCTTGTCCAACGTGTGACCAATTCGAAAGTGGCCTAATCTGGTCTTTAACTTCTGGATAAATTTGTCAAACACGGGCTCTTGAACTAAGAGTTTGGAGCCAGCCGAGCAAACTTGACCTTGATTAAACCAAATGGCATCAACCACCGACTCTACTGCCGAATCAAGGTCAGCGTTCTCATAAACAATTACCGGACTTTTCCCGCCCAACTCCAAGGAGATCTTCTTGCCAGTGCCTGCAGTGGCTTGTCGCAACACCTTGCCAATCTCAGTGGATCCAGTAAAGCCCACCTTGTCAACTTCGGGATGTTCAGCCAAAGTTTGGCCCATAGCTCCACCGCCAGTTACCACATTGAACACGCCTGCGGGAAGCCCGGCTTCAGCACAGATCTCGGCAAACAGAAGAGCTGATAACCGGGTGACAGTAGCGGGCTTTAAAACTACGGTGTTTCCCATGGCCAGGGCTGGAGCTACTTTCCACATCAGTAACATGAGAGGAAAGTTCCAAGGAACAATGGCTCCAACCACGCCAATGGACTTCCAGTTTCTCATTTCGTCATCTACCAGCTCTGCCCATCCAGCATAATGGTACAAATGTCGGATGACAACGGGCACGTCAGCATCACGGGTCTCTCGAATGGTTTTGCCGTTGTCCAACGCTTCAATGACGGCAATCAATCTGGAATGCTTCTGAACATGTCGAGCAATGGCATAAATATAACGAGCCCGCTCATGACCCGAGAGTTCACGCCAAGCAGGCAGAGCTTTGCTGGCCGCTTTCACGGCTACATCCACATCATCAGCATTGCCTTGAATGGTGGCCGATAGAACCTTGCCAGTGGCTGGCGTTATGGTCTCATAGCTCTTTCGGCCTTCGGGATGGTACCATTCATTATTGATGAAATGTCCAAAATTTCTCTTGTGGTCATCCAACCAAGCTTGGGCCACGTCATCGGATTCCGGGGCAGGTCCGTACTCCATAGTGTTGAAGATGTCCGAAACAGACGGATTGGTGGTTTTCTTGGTGGCTTCCATTCAAACCTTTGTAAATGATGGTGAGTTCCACAAGAGGGACGTTCAATCCAATTCATTATCCTATGCATGTTTCTTACCAACATTAACAGCTTTTGTGAAGAGATGAGGAGAGGAAAATCGAACACTTGTGCTTGGACGTGGGGGTGATAGTACACTCACTTGAATGGCGTTGGAGGAGCAAATCCGACCAGACCTCTGGGATCATGTATGGACTAAAAGTCGTCAAACAGGTTTTGTTGAATAACGACCTAGCTTTCCGGAGACAGAGTTCAATATATCTAGTGCGGGGTTCAAGGGGTTTCCTACGAAATTGGGGATCAAAGGTAGCTTTTGGAATTAGCCGATGCCATCAGATGCTGGAGATATCTAGTTTATTGTCAAAGGGAGTTTGATATATGGAAGAAAAAAATCAGATACGATTTGGAGAGAAGTGAATTTCAAATATTTTCCGTTCGGCTCTGACTCCTAAGTGCGTAGGTTTTACATCAAACACGCCATTAATGAAATAACAAATTAGATTCACTGATACAAACAAGTTGTAACTAAATGTATAGGTGAATCAATAATGGAATATTTGGGTTTCTTTCATGATTAATTGGTGGGGCTTTAGAACATGAAGTCACGGTTCTCATCAGATTCTTGAATATTCAGCGAAACGAAAGTACCTACCAAACCTTTTCTTAAAAAGGAAGGCATTCTTTTTTTGATTTGTTTTTTTCACGGGCTTTTCTAACCGCTACAGGGAATGTAATCCCCAGTACTATTAAAATGAAAGATCATAATTCGTCTATTTATTACCTTTCAATCTTTATATGATATTTCGCATACCAATGAGGTTTTCTTTTTCGGACTTCCTTACCGCTACCAGGATTGGAATCTCAGCAGTTCAAGACGAGAAGATTATTCATTTTACTTGACTTTTATTTATATATATTATTTGATCGATCAACGAATTAGAGTTGGCTGATCTGGCTAATCCTTGAATATAAGGTTGATCCGAAATTTTAGTCAAAAACTTGTCCAAGTCTGACTTAAATCCTGCTACTGTTTGAGTTGGCAGACCGAGCTAGTCCTTGAATGTAGGGCTGATCTTGAATGCTAGTTAAAAATTTGCCCAAGTCTGACTTGAAAGATGTAACCGGATCAACATGGCCTACGTATTCCCTACGAATATTAGAGGGACGCAAGTTAAACAATGAAGGAGCCCGAGAAAGAAGAGAAGTGGACTTCATTGTTCGAACTAGCCTGGTTTCTCAAGGGCTTGAAGGTGCTCTCAAAACGTGCGTTAAGCTTCTACGGTGACTAGAACTGACCCTAAGCCCTGAGTTGGGACAAAGCTCATGGATGCTTTTGAAGACGTACAATATCAGCTTTCGTACCTTGGTAATTGGTAATTGGTCATATTCGATGAAGGCCTTAATCCTACCCTGAACTACGTCCAATGTTCATCTTTGAACTTAAACTTAACCAAACCGACCTTTTTGACCGGTTTTACTCTAAAGCACGCCGGCTTTTGAGCTATGGTCGACCGCAGCTGGATTCTTGGATGATCAGCTTACCTCTGAGACGACTGCCACTGTGGTTGNATCTAGTTTATTGTGAAAGGGAGTTTGATATAGGGAAAAAGTTTTTTCAGATATGATTTGGAGAGAAGTGAATTTCATATATTTTCCGTTCGGCTCTGACTCCTAAGTGTGTAGGTTTTACATCAAACACGCCATTAATGAAATTACCAATTAGATTCACTGATACAAACAAGTTGTAACGAAATGTATAGGTGAATTAATAATGGAATATTTGGGTTTCTTTTATGATTAATTGATGGGGCTTTTGAACTGGAAGTCACGGTTCTCATCAGATTCTTGAATATTCAGCGAAACGAAAGTACCTACCAAACCTTTTCTTAAAAAGGAAGGCATTCTTTTTTTTTTTGTTTTTTCACGGGCTTTTCTAACCGCTACAGGGGATGTGATCCCCAGCACTATTAAAATGAACGATCATAATTATTGAATTGGAGTTGGCTGATCTGGCTAATCCTTGAATATAAGGTTGATCCGGAATTTTAGTCAAAAACTTGTCCAAGTCTGACTTAAAGCCTGCTACTGTTTGAGTTGGCAGACCGAGCTAGTCCTTGAATGTAGGGCTGATCTGGAATGCTAGTTAAAAATTTGCCCAAGTCTGACTTGAAAGATGTAACCGGATCAACATGGCCTACGTATTCCCTACG
>NC_081446.1:3372819-3373580 GCF_007210705.1 Tigriopus californicus
TGAACTTGAACTTAGCCAGACCGACCTTTTTGACCGGTTTTACTCTAAAGCACGCCGGCTTTTGAGCTATGGTCGACCGCAGCTGGATTCTTGGATGATCAGCTTACCTCTGAGACGACTGCCACTGTGGTTGGAAAGCCTTTTTGACGGTTGGCAGAAGTATTCGAACAAATCCCGCTACCTTTAGGCATGTGGGCCTTGAATCTGATCCAGAATTCAATGAATCAATCAGATCAAAATTACTCGTTTTAATTTTACGAGGTTGAAAACAGTATTCTTCTCAATGCATGAAGGGCTTTTTGACCACTGTGATGAGACGGGTGAGACGAGAGGAGAGGAGACGACTGTATCCAAGAATCCAGCTCCTATCTCAAGAACATGATGGTCTGACAGACTAGTAGGTGTCACATGGACATACTGGATCAGATCAGGGTCATTGGAAAAGACCAAGTCGAGAACGCTATTCTCTCTAGTGGCTACACCAACATGCTGGGAGAAATTGCGCAAGATCACAAACTCCTCTAGCTTTTCCAACGACTGAGATGTCGATTTTGAAATGGGAATATACCCATCGGGACTAGCCTCCCACTCTACAACGCTAGCCGGAAAACTAAAGAGCTTACTGAACAAGAAGGGGGTCTATACATTGTTACAATAGACAGATCAAGCCCTCAGATATGACAAATTAAGACCTCTACTTCTCCATTCGACATTTGTACATGACTAATGTGCAAATCATTCCGAACATATAGGCATACACC
>NC_081446.1:3373616-3375739 GCF_007210705.1 Tigriopus californicus
AGATACGATTTGGAGAGAAGTGAATTTCAAATATTTTCCGTTCGGCTCTGACTCCTAAGTGCGTAGGTTTTACATCAAACACGCCATTAATGAAATAACAAATTAGATTCACTGATACAAACAAGTTGTAACTAAATGTATAGGTGAATCAATAATGGAATATTTGGGTTTCTTTCATGATTAATTGGTGGGGCTTTAGAACATGAAGTCACGGTTCTCATCAGATTCTTGAATATTCAGCGAAACGAAAGTACCTACCAAACCTTTTCTTAAAAAGGAAGGCATTCTTTTTTTGATTTGTTTTTTTCACGGGCTTTTCTAACCGCTACAGGGAATGTGATCCCCAGCACTATTAAAATGAACGATCATAATTCGTCTATTTATTACCTTTCAATCTTTATATGATATTTCGCATACCAATGAGGTTTTCTTTTTCGGACTTCCTTACCGCTACCAGGATTGGAATCTCAGCAGTTCAAGACGAGNCTGCCTCTTAAACCGCTCTGCTACACAAGCTCCTTTTTCCTACTTATAAAGACGTACTTTTTTATGAATCTCAGCATGGTGGTATTGTTAATGTGACAAGATAGAAATTAGTAACTGTTTATCTGTCAAGTAGTGTCACATTATCATCCGTACGTTGTAAAACTGTACTACGTCCTTTTCGTCAAGCCTGAAGTCGCGGACAATCAAAGACTCCTACTTCATTTCAAACGTGTGGATTAAGAACTACTGATGGGTAGCGCTGCGAGCTCCTTGGGCTCTGAACTAGCCAGACTAGGTCCTATAATATGCCAGATCATGCCAGATCAAAGTCGCTAAGTGCCAGAAAGTAAGCCCCAAAGAAAAAAAGCATCCCACATTGACAACGTTCTGCAGCATAAGGAGGTTGTCATTATAATTCAGCTTGATTCACCATAAAAGCTGACCTCTTGCAGCAAGATTTTAATGATTTAGAGCATGTTTTACTCATTATTTTAGTGGTTATGGGATTTAGGGAAGCGGTATAAGGCATCAATCAAAATTCAATTAGGGTTGTTACACCAAGCTACCTCTTCAGAACCAGAAAAAGATCAAGGGTTATATTTTTTCCTCATTCCTTCAAGATTACAAAAATGAATTTATTGGTCAGGATTTATATATAGATCGATCAAGAACGCTGCTGCGATGGCATGTTTTCGTCTCAGCTGTCGCTAGTGGGTAAAATGTTCCATGCGTAGTCAAGATGCCTAGAGTAACTTTGGTACAAATTTGAAACTTTGACGGCTCATCCAAATACTGATTAGAAATCTCTAGTACTACTCCTCGTCAAGCAATTACTCTCCTCTAGCACGCTTCTAAAAACAGGTTTGAGTAAGCTGTCCAACCAGATTTTTAAGATCGCAATTTTGAAGGGGTTTTTGAATTTTGAAGCGGCTGAAGTTGCAATTTTCACCCATGTGGTGGAAACACTTAACAGAAACCCAAGGAACAAGCCTAGGTTCAGGCTGACCTCCAGAGGTGTCGGAATTACCTTGATTACGTAAAGGTGCAATCACGTCGCCCACATTCAAGCACATTGTTGGGAGGTTGAAATGAAATTCAAAATGCGTCATCATTAGATTACAATTTCGGATACATTTTGTTCCACTTTCAAGATGCATTGCTAAACAATGGCAATCAATAGAATATGTGATTTGCTCTTCTAGTTTCCTTTTTTTTGTTTTTCCACGGGCTTTTCTAACCCCTGCAGTAAATGTAATCCCCAGTGCCATTGAAATGAAAGATTATAATTCATGTATCTATTGCCTTTTAATCTTTATATGATACTTGGTCAACCAACAAGTTTGAGTTGGCAGACGGAGCAAGCCCTTGAATGTGGGGCTGATCTGGAATGCCATCTAAAAAAAATTCCAAGTTTGACTTGAAAGATGCTACCGGATCAATAAAGCCTACGTATTCCCTTTGAATATTAGATGGAAGCAAATTTAATAATGAAGGAGCCCGAGAAAGAAGAGAAGTGGACTGCATTGTTCGAACTAGCCTGGATTCTTGAGGGCTTGAAGGTGCTCTTAAAATGCACATTAAGCCTCTACGGTCACTAGTATTGACCCTAAATCCTGGGTTGGGACAAAGCTCATGAA
>NC_081446.1:3375772-3458369 GCF_007210705.1 Tigriopus californicus
GTTAGAATTGTATAATCGGTAGCTCTTCACATCTTAAAAGCATAGGCTACTTTTCGCCAACCTGAAAAAACCTCCTCAGGGATGAAAAGTGTTCACCCATATTAACCAAATTGCTAAAAAGTCGAAAATTTTGAGTCGTAGAGGAACTTGATATTTCGTCAGCACGTAGGCCCACCCTTCCTTAACACTGTAGGCCTAATGCCGTTTGTTAAAAGCATCAGATACCTAGTCTGGAATCAGGGTCAGGCGTGAGGGGTTCTCAAACTGATACGAGTAGATAGTTTGGATATATTTGACTTAATTATCCCAAAAATAGCGAAACTTAAAGACCTTCAATTCATTCCAATAGACCAATGGCCAACCTGATAATGGAAAATGAATCGGCGTGTCTTTGACAAAAGTTACGGACGAGAATTGGCTCACTGCATATAGAAGTGCACAGAGTGATCTCTCGTTGTCCGTTACGTNTTGACCTGAAAATATGCTCAGCTGATACAGCTCTTGTTGAACTTAAGCATTCTAGTTACTAGGTTTTCTATGGTCAGGATTGTTACAAGATTGTTAATCAATTAGGCCATTTGAAATGAAAGATTTAATCCAGCGACCTCTCTCTCAGTCTAGGAAACTGTGCTAACAACTACACCACATCTAGGTTCTGTAAAAAGAAATTTCTGAGGATATGTAACAGTTACTGGCAGAATAGCCATAATGTGTCCAAAATCATGTCAAAATTGAATTCTCAGTGCCAGAGGGATTTAAATTTTATCAGAAGCTCAATTTCCTAGCAATCAAAAATACCACCTGCAGAGGGTTTGGTCAAGACCTAGTTTGAACCAAAACTATTTAGTTACAATATCCTTGGTGTAGTTGGAGAACAACTTAGTCTTATGATTTAGTAGAGATTAGAGGCTGACAGTTATAATTGTGGTAAAGAGGTAGTTAGCAATGATGGCGTCAAAGGGAAAAAGTACTTCACTTTTAATAATTAAGCCAAGGCAGCAAGATAGGAATGTCCAAACAAATTTGTTCAGTCTAAAAATCTTGCCAACAAGCTCTTAGAATATGCCAGAAAGTATGCCAGATATGAAAAATATGCCATATTTTTTTGGCATGCAGATATGCCATCTGGCAGCACTGAAGATAGGGACCAAATAAATAGTCACGGAAGGCTGCGAATAGAGCTGCCAATTTATATTTTCAATGCCATATGACAGCACTGGTGGAATGTTGGAAAACCGGTAATTAGCCTCAAAAAGTAACCCTGATTTTCCTCTCTTTAAAGCAGGGTTGATGTTTGCTCAGACTTAACATTTTACGAGACAATGTTATCGCTCGGTGCTTCACTTTCCAAGTTCTTCGGCAACCTTGATTTTGAAAATTTATTTGATCCCCATCCCTATTAGGATCCCTGAATGGAGACTGCTGGTGTTAGTAACTATATCATTGGTCAGAACTACGGGGATGTTTGTATCACGTGAAAGAAGATTGCCCAATGGGAAGCTTGATCTGCTCAGAAGTTTACATCAAACTCAAAGATGCTCTCATCTGACGTTCCAAAATTAGGTGTTTCAAACTAGCGGTACATGGACCTGATATCAGTTTGATACTTTTTAATGGCTATGGATTGCCCCTGAATGATTCAAGTATGCGTTTACACCATTTTGTTCATTTTCTTAATGCTTTACTTAAAGACTTGAATTGGTCGCCCTGGAGTGGATGCATTCCATAGAGTGAAGACACTAAGATGCGGAAGATGCGAGGCTTAGCAAAACTTTTTTCTCCTTACGGTTGAAAAATAGAAGAAACTTCTTTGTTTCAACCGATTAGGAAATACCATTTTTGATAGATAAGCGAGCGAAAGCACACAGAAAGCTCAAGATAATTGGTACAGAACAGATCACAATACTCAGAATCCAGGTAAAATAATGTCACAATAACCTGGCTGCCTTGACTCTGCATTTTTGCCCTGCCATCCAACAATCAATCGGAGAGTAACGCCTTGGCCGTACAGCAGTGCCTTGACTCTGCATTTTTGCCCTGCCATCCAACAATCAATCGGAGAGTAACAAAATATTTCATTTTCAAATCCAATGAGACAACCTCCGCAAGCCATGCAAGCATTCAACCTAAAACCTTCTTTCCGGCCCCTACTGATGATGCAAATAGTCCTACAGTTTTTCCAATCAGGTGCAATGAGGAATGATCTTTAACGGTTAGGTGATTCCATTTTGTACTTACCGCATTACATGTATTTTTTTCCTTTTTTAGCACGACCATGGCCTTAATCATGAATGTCATATTTTTGAACCAAAGAGTAAAATTTTTATTTTGGATGAAAATGTGCCAAAGAATTTATTTTTTGATTCAAAACAATTACATCCATGGTTAACGCCACGGTAGTCCTAAAAAAAGGAAAAAAAACATGCAACGGCTCAAGCTAGTCCAAGCCGCCCAAGAGTGCCCGACCGGCCTTGCGGCACTATTACATTTCCCCGCGGTAAGAAAAAAAAGAATCACCTAACATTTCAAGATCATATATCTTTGTGTTGTTATTGTACTTTATTTTTGCCCTACATGTAAGACAAACTCTTTGAATGTAATTGTTAATTGTGCGTCTTACATATAAAATTTACAAACTTTGAGTCCAAAGAACAATATTAAGCCAATTATAATGAAATCTGATGAAATTTCAAGTTGTTCTTTCTTTCTTTAAGACTCTGTGATCTAGACCAGGGCTGCCATTTTGGCTGTTCGGATGTTTTGTTTGACACAAAAGACGTCCTGAAGAAAAGGTCCATAAATTAGAATAATAATTTAACGACTTCCTCTCTTCTTGCCGGCGTTGCACCTTGATATTGAATCCATTATCTTTTACGAATAGCATCTACATTGGTACCAAAAATGTCAATATCAATCAATTAGTTGCCCCTACTACATGTAACAGATTTTACCCTGAAAACCACCAAAATATTTGAATAACCAAACAAATTGCAGCCTATCTTTAGGTTTTCTTTAAATCTACTTTCACTGATTTACACAACGTAAAATTAAACCATTTTGATGAAAATAATAACTACTCTTCCAGCCCCAAGTAATGATATTTGATTGATGGGAATGAGAGACCAACCAAATATGCAGAAAAACGAACTCATTTTCTGGCATAAAATATGCGTAAAAGCTGATGAAAATGTGCAAAAAGTATGCAGTAAGACCTAAAACATACAACAAAATATGCTCTAAAACATGGACTCCAATCCAGAAAATGCTCTAGATGTGAGGAACCAAATAAATGCCAAATTAGCGCAAAGTCACAACTCCAGGCGGTAAGAACGGTTTTGAAAGCATAAAAAAGGACAGATGGCAGGGAACCAATGAATGAGCACTTGATTCATTCCAGCAACCCCAAATTCCTTTGTATTAAGATTTGATTGAATTTGTACCTTCAGTTAAGTTCTTTCGCCATGTGTGTCAACAATCAAATGGGCAAATTGCCAGCAGCCTAGTATGGTCACAAGCCCATAGCCTTCTTTCCCTGCACGTTAAATGGTTTACGTTCTGCACTTCAGAGGGCGCTTTGTTACTCAGCCCCTACCAAATAAAGGGCCGATTGGGCCGATTCCTCTTTATTGAATTTTAAAGCGTTTGTGTTGTTTTTGGCTAATTCTATCAAAATCTTATTGATAATTAGTGACCTGGGTCACATAATGTGTGGAAGAGAAATTGCGTTAAAGGCAAGGCAAGAGTAGTTTATTTAGCAATCTACCGTGCCTCTTCCCGTTTTGTTTGGGCGGTGTGACGTCGCAAATAAAGGTCCTTATTGGTTTTTTAATTCAAGAGTCTTGTGAAGAATGACTGGGGAGAAGAACCAAGCTGGGAACCTTTTTTTTGACTCAAAAAGTGCTCTAGCCACATCACCCCCCTAAAAACGTGAACTTCTAATGGTGGGAGATGAACCCACGGTATCTGTGAAGAGGGTTTTTGCGGTTATTGCCTTGTTCGTTGCGCGGCATTTTCAGCCAGTTAGCTACTGAAACTCAAATTGACAATTTTGGGGGGCCTTGCCCAACGTCACAGTATGCATAAAAATATGCAAAAAATGTGGGATTACGCTCAATATAAAAATAAACCTGTTTTAGGACATAAAACGCATGACGCATATTTTGGCCGTCTCAAATTATGATAGCAATAACGGTTGTAATCCTGTTACTGTTCGAAAGTCCCGATCTCGTTTATTAGAAGGGTGCTTGATTTTACCACCCTATCCTTGTGTACCTTGAGTTTCAGAGTGAAATTAAATTCTGGTAACGAATGAAAATTTCCATTTCAAGTTCTCCTTTGACTCCTAGAGCATTTTAGCTTGTGCAGCAAAAGGTGGTTGACGATTAATTTGTGATTTGTTTTTCTCCTTTATTCCTAACATCGAAGGATATGGCCGGTTCAAGCTTTTGTAATTTTTTCCTGCCTATTTCTTCATAAGTGGGGCATAAAAGGCTTGGAAAAAATACCCGTACATTGCTCTTGGAAGCGAACTATTTTGGGATGAATAATGCATATAGTTATTCAACCATGCTCATTTTGGGCATGATTTTCTAGTAGTTTCGGCATCCGAGCACGTTTCTAACATGGCAACACTGAACTACTCACAAATCCTGGTGAATGATTGTTATCGTTATGGTGTCATAATACTAACTTGGTACCAAGCAGTGTTCCATGTTGTAACCCGTCAATATTTCCCGCTTAAGAACCATGGCCAATCGGCTGCCTTCAGCCATGGTCTTTGACTTGGATGGTTGTGTGTGGGATCCCGAAATGTATGAGCTGTGGGGGTCAGGCGGAGCACCCTTCACTCAGCAGAGCAATGGGGATCTCTTGGACCGTTCCAAACAGAGGGTGGTTCTCATGGGAGATGTGCGGAACATCATGAAGGAATTCAAACTCGACCCCAAATGGAAAGGGACCACTATTTCCATTGCTTCCCGATGTGATGAGCCCTCGTGGGCGGCTGAATGCATCAAAAAGTTCCAAGTGGGTGAAGGATTGACCTTGGACCATGTTTTTGATTCGAATACTAGGGAAATCTACAAGGGATGTAAATCCGGGCATTTGAAAACAATTGCTCGAAAGACTGGATTTGACCTCAAGGATATGATGTTTTTCGACAATGAGTACGGCAATTGTCAAACCGTGGCCAAAATGGGTGTTACCACAGTGTATACCCCGAATGGAGTGACCAGAGAGGTATTTGAGAATGGCTTATCGAATTTCCCCACCATTGACGGAACTATATTGGGACCCAAAAAACGTGCCGGAAAATGGTAGAACCATCCCATTTTGAAGTTCAATGCGAACCCAAGTTCCCCGGGATGGATAACGAAGAACTTGTCGTTTCTAGTGAAGTCATTCGTTAATCATTACCATTCATTGTCGATGACGTTCCTACCAGGAACAATCTGATTTTAGTGCGTAGCATTATGTTGTTGACATAGGACGAAAATACTTTTGTCATTGAATTATAATCAACTGGAATGTCTAGAATTCAATGCTCAGATGATAAAAAAAAATTTCTTTTTATTGCCGTATATTCATTCTACTCGTACAAAGAGTTAGAACTATTCTTGGTTACTTATTGGCAACATAGGACTTGCTTGTAGTTTCAAATTGTATACAAAATGTAAATTTGGTTGTACACTTTCAATGACAAATTCATCGCTATAAAGATTTGCAAATTTGCAGCAAAAATCATCCTGGAAATGAAGAGCACCTTTCGTACATCATCTTGCAACTACTAATTGTGTTAAAAATTAAAAAAAAAATCATGCGAACCTAAATCATTGCTAACTTTTCATCTGTGGCTGCAACCCCAGCATTTTTTGATGGAATTGTCTGGAGCTCTTGTCATACAGGGTAGTGCTGTAGTTGGTCTTGATTAAGCCTTTGCCTTAAAAGTTCAGTTCCACAGCTTCAATTCAGTTTATTCTGAAGTAACTATGGATTAATCTTACGTCGAGTGTGTTTGAAAGTGGTTTTTAAGGAACATTGAACAATTGTGAATTTTGGGGATTGTATTTTCATTACTTTAAAGCATATCGTTCACCTAAAAAAACTTAACCTTGATTCATCAAATGCAATTCAGCGGGCAGTTTTGACGGCTCTAAAATTTGAAGCAGCCTACAAATCCTCAACTTAAATTGTTTTTCAATTTTTGTGACGATCGCTGCGTGAACCAGTTTGGAACGATAAAGAACATTGGACTATTCTAAAAATGCGAAAAATGTGAAGATAAGGAAGCTTTTCAAAGCTCGGGACTTGAATTGACATAGTGAAAGGGGTACAATATTTTGGATCTATGCAGCAATAATCTACGAGGAATTCCAATTAATAATGTTAGTCCTGCGTTTTGTCTCTTGAATTTCTCTTTTAACATCCGCCAATAGTGTAGTTCGCTCTCGAATCCAATTGATTTGACCTTTTGTTACCCCGATGATTGGAAGTTGTGGGAGAAAATAGCAGTAAATATCTTATCAGACATCACACAGCTCTGGGATCATCCTTATCTGTGTTAGTGTGCGATCACATAAGTTAGTGTTTGAAATTTCATTAATATGGACACATTCAACTACTACAATGCCGATATTCAATCGGTCCCATTTCTTCCTGGAAGCATTCAGCCTTGGAACCTTGAGGATGAGGAGAGAGCTGCTTCAGCGAAGTTTGAATTTTTAAAGCTGTGGAGTGAACTTGGGTTAATGGACAGTCTGAAGAAGCTCATCAAAGGAACATTAAGAGTTATCAGACTGGCATAAACTCTTAGTTAGTCATCAGTTCTCAACCCAATCTCGCTGTGATCAGATCACTCTCGGTACTTCCTCCATCTGAACTAATTGGAACCACCGAGTTGGCCCCGATTGAGACGCAACAACTTCCAATGGGTCAGTGTGTGCGTGTGTGTATTTCGAAGACAACCTTTCACTAAAAAAATGATGGCATGACAATTTTTGGACAATCTATGACGGACATATCTAGATATGAGGCTTTCAGAATTATTACAAATCTCGTCACAAATGTAAGATATTATGCGGCACAATCACATAAAAGGGTCGCGTTTGGATATAGAAATGAGGTTGAGCAAATTTCCAAGGCTCGATGAGGTCTTTCACAGACTCAGTTTCCTCCATCGCCCTGCACGCCATCGGTGGAGGATGGAGGATAGGGCGATCTTCCAGAGGTCCCCGGATGGGATCCTCCAGCTCCTCCTCCAGGCAGGCACACAGCATTGGGATTGAGGTTCCGCTCTCTGACCTTCTGCTCAAGATTGGTTATAACATCCACGGCCATGTTGAGAACGCCCAGTTTCGTGGCAGGCTTGTCTGATTGCGCGGGATTGAGGTTCATACAGATCTTGCCCAATTCCGTTAGAGCCTCGTTGATATCACGGATCCGCATTCGCTCGCGGCAATTATTCGAGGTGCGTCGTTGTTTGTCTTTTTCTTCTTTGAAATGAGGATCCGGTGTATCGTCTGAGTCACTCTTTCGTTTCTTACCCCTTCCACCTCCAGCCGAGGAGGAGGACACTCGTCCCCCACCCCCCGCCCCGCCTCTCTTTCGTCCTCGACCATTGGAGGCCGTAGAAGAGACCGAGCTGGGATTGGGGAAATCTGTCGAACTAAACTGGGTGGGCAAAGGTGTGTGAGTACCTGTACTGGACCCAGGAGAAGGAGTTTTCATGTAACCGAATTCCCCTTGAGGACCAGGCGAGTTCGCAATGGCCATGGCTCCATGAGGGGGACCTTCGAACAGGCCCAAGGCCTCCTCAATGCCAGCAGTCTCAACTTTGACCAGACTATCGTGGCCATTGGATGCTCCTAAGTGGTTACTACTGGGCTGATTGTACTGGGAGAGATCTTGATTGTGAGGTGGAGGCTGATGAAGACTTCCGGGAGGATTCCATTGAGAGAGGTCAGGAAGGGGCGGGATATTGGGGGCCGAGCTGACGCTCGCATTAGAAAAGGTGTTGGTGTTACCTTGGATTTGCATGGGGGCTTGGGTATAGCCGCCCATGTTGTAGGCATAACCGAGTGTGGATTGGTGGTCTGACGTATAGGCTCCACCATTATTTGTGGGCGCCGAAGTAACTGAAGTATAAGCACCATTGAGCCGAAGGCCAGGAGCCTCAGATTGCTGGTGTTGCTGTTGTTGCTGATAGGTGGGGAAATCATGATCCCCATTTTGGTATCCGCTCCATGGAAGGGCACCTCCACTCGGTCCACTCATTTGGTCGTAACTTGGAATTGGGATCATCCCATCGTAGCTGGGCACGTTGCGAGTGGGCATTCCATGGGGTGGAGGTGGTGGAGGGGTGGGTTGAGCTAGGTTCTGTCTGTGGCAAGACTCGTTAAAAACTTGGTTGTAATAATGGGCGTTCACGTTGGGCTCCATGACTGAAGTGCTCGATGTCTTTTTTCACTACTCTAATTGAGCATCACCAAACAAACGACAGTTCAAAGTTAACACTCACTGTGAGCCTGGGCTTGATTTATCAACACTCGGATACCCAACGACCGTTTCGTCGTCTTATCACTTGATGACGTGAAAAGGGCTTGATAATTCGAATGTCAGTGGGTGATTTGGAGCAACGTCGAGATTTGGGACAAACAAAAGTTTGTCAACTTGAGGAGTGCGAAAATATAGGGGAGGGGGAGGGGGAACCCAAAAACTCAGCTTTTCGACTGTCTCTTCTCAACTGAGAAACGGTGTGTCGAGGAGAAGGAAAGGAACTAGCACTCGTCTGATGGCAACAATTTGATGATGGGAAGTCGGCTCCCAATTCTCGCTAACGCAGGAATTATTATTGTTGATACTGTATGTAAGAGTCGAAGACGGATGGCGTCGGAGTCGAAGGAAGAGGGTGCAAGATTGATGAAATGATTTCTCGTCTCATTTGCCATTGAACTCTGGTTTCTCCCGGGTACTTGCGGTGGTGGCCGGCGAAATTTAGCCAGCTAACAATGAGGAATGAGTTTCGATTTCTTTGTTGGCCATGATGACGAGAGGTTTCATGGATTCAGATGTTCACAATTCGACGGGCAGATTGGTGGTAGTGGTGCGGGCAGTGGTGATGGTGGTGGTGGGGTCCAATATGCTTGATCTCGATTGGAATGGGTATGATTAGTCGACTGAAGAGGCCCGCTTGACGTGTTTCCAAGTTGTTAGGATTGATCACAGAACTATAACGGCTGATGCGCCTCTTTCATGACTTTCTTCTTGAACAGGTGTGAACTTTGAAACTCTTGTGCAGCAGGGAGAAAACCAAGTTGGGTTAAGGTAGAAGATATGAAGTCTCCTCTTATCCAACAGGGTTGAAATTCTATGGAGGGGTGAGCGACACCAAACGACCCTGACCAAATGGCTGGAGGCAAGCGACTGGCATAGGAAGAGACCTCTTGGTTGTGGAAGATTTGTACAGCCTGCACTGGATGATACTGCACCACCGAGGAACGACACTGAGGACCCAGGAGCGAGTTGGATGATCAACACAGTCCGCCTTCACAACGCTTGGCCTGTTGGTACGTACGAGTTGGTAGCCCCACAACTCACTCACTCACTCACTCACTCACCCACTCCCTCAGTCACTCAGTGCTCTGTTAGCAGTTCTGGCGATATCCTAACTGGAGGGGGGAGTCCAAAAGTGAAGCCATCATCAACCGTGGATGGAGTCGAATTGTTGGTGGTGGTTGGGTTCGGAAGCGCTTGCCGAAGAAGCAGTTTCAGAGTTTCAGTCCAGAGGGCCACAACGAGGAGCTGGATGGAAAGAAGCTTGTCAGGGGGATTGGAGACACGCGTCCAATCCTCCATACTTCATCACCCCGGATGAGGACGAGGAGGACGAGGAGAAGGAGGAGGAGACTAGTAGGCGGCAGTATGGCTAGCCCGTGATGGCCATAGTACAGTGATCTCAATGGCAAGAGACACACACAGACTCACCACCACTAGTATACTCACTCCCAAGTCCAACTACGACTCACAAAACGGAGGATACCGAGAATGAGAGAGAGGCACACACACGCAAACTCAGAGAGGGTTTCAGGGCATTTGCCTGAGAAGCTTGGGCGCTAGAGAGCTTTGCCCTTGTTCTACATAGCCCAATAGCCTCTTCCTACCACCACTGCCTTCGACTCGTCCGAGGTGCTCGATCCGAAGGTTTTTAAGAGTTTTAAGTTGTACGCGTGTGCATAGTGAAGCCTGGCTAATTCTCCTGTATAATATATTTAAGTTTTAAATGAGCTTATACTAAAGTCCTATGCTTTGAGCTTGTTGACTCATCGAAGTCCTGCCCCCTTAAGCATGCCCTGACATTTGGACCTAACCAAATGGGCAAATAGGGCAAGACTGGCTGTATCGGCACGGGTCGAACCTAACACAGGCTTAGTCACAACCCGAATATGAACAACTCCAACGATTTCCCTGTAAGAAAAATCAAGAAGCAACGGAGGCTCACCAAAGTAGAGAGAGAGAGAGAGAGAGCGGACCGATGAGAGTGCCTTGTGGAACGCCCGCCACAATCAGAATCCAGAACTGGTAGTTCGACGTATAGGAGCTTGGAGCGACCGACCACAGGCTCCATCCAACGTTCGGCTTCCTCCCAGGAGTTCATAGAAGAAAGAGACAGGACTAGAGAGCAACCGCTTCTGGACTTCTTTTGGGATGAGCTTTTGTGGTGGTGGTGGTAGTGGTGGTGGTGCTGGTGCTGGTAGCTACATGCAGTGCATAGAGAGGAGACGTGGAGGTTTTGATCACGGCCAAGTTGCTTAATTTGAGTTGAAAGCACATAAAATCATACCCGGTGGGCTTGCTACCGGAACGTAAAAACTGATTGTGTATGAAGTCCTGTCAGGATCCGTTGGAACCTAGCAAGTATGCCCGTTGTAATGTAAAGAAGTAGCCGTTCGGTCGCGTGTACCCTATATTTTTATGTTTGAGAAGTTAGTCGGGGTATAGTAATTATGTTGTCATACAAGTAATGAGATAATTAGAGAAAACTTGGAGTTTTCAGTTCACATTCTTGGGATCTTGATTCTCTCAAACTTTGGAAAGCGCAACTTCACAAGCGCACAAACATCAAAGCTATCCAAGTTTGGCAGACACGAGCCGCTTCTATTTATCCCTTTGACAGAACAAAGGGATTCTTTTAGCCAAGCAACGTCGACCACTTCAGACATTCTTCGTCCTCTTGAGACGGCTTTAGTTTTATTTTTTGTCTCGAAAAATTTCCATTTTTGATCTCAAATTTGTGGTTTTCTGCTCTTCAAGACAGCTGTTTGACCACAAGCAAGTTTGTTTGGCTTATTGAGGACGATGCCACCCAACTGAATGGGTACTTAATTGTTCCATTGCATCCACCTTCAATAAGCTATTTATCTTTTGGAAGCCATCGATGTCGAAGGTGGCGTTGCACAGTTATTCAGCGATCAATGTGGCCTCCGTCAACAGATTGCCTCCAAGCGCAGAGTACGTGGAGAAGAAAATGGTAGTATTGGTCCCCTTCGGCCACTTGGTTAATCCCTTGGGCGGTCATCATCCCACTCCAAGTTTGGGGCACGGGTCTTGTATCCAGAAAATAATCCCTCGCTGATATCAGATTAGATCCAAATCAAAATCCGTCTTAGATGTGTTCCAAGCTTACTGTTCCGTGAATTCAGTGTGTTACATCAGGGCTGCCAAATACTAAATATCAGATACATGCTTCCCTTATCTTGTTGGTAAAACTTGGCGTTATTAACAAAGGATCTTTTTTTAATACCTAGTGATGTTGGGTTTGGTCGTCATCACAAAACTGCCAATAGCGCATTTTCGGTATCCCTGCCTCATGTTCCTGTATTCATGACAAATAATACAATAACACTGAACTTTTTCCTTTGCCTCAAGTTCAAGTTCGAGGTTGAAAAGTTGATAAGAAAGGAATTTGGTTGTTGATCATCTTATCCGATTTATTACTAGAATCATTCGATGAATGCCCCCACCTGTGGTTGTTCACATATTAAAAACTCTATTCAACCATCTGTTCTGCTCTAAAGAGTCCAAATTATTTGAGCACCGAAATATCAATGCAAATGACATTAGGTGTAGCAAACACTTTTTCTGACATGAGATCGGTGTTATTACTGTTTACGCTTGGTCTGCTATGAATCTCGACAACATCCAAGTCAAATGAAACCGGAGAAAACGCCATGATCCCTCGCCATTGGAACGATCAGTATTTGGTAGAAGGAAACTGGAAAGCTTGGAACCAAACGGAAGAGGGATATTGGCAATGAGGAGCGAGGATAAAAGGAGAACCATGACACGCGTATTAAGAATTTTCCCCTCTTTGCGTTGACGCGTGTCGGGAATTTGTGAGGCGTCGACACCCAGACGACGGTGTCGCTCACGAGATCCTCTACGAGACTCAATAATGAGTCAAAGAGAGCGGATCAACATGACAAAAATTAAATCGCAGAGTGAATCATATTAAAACCATCTGGCTACGCCAACAACTCCCCAGGGAATCCAACTTCCCGTCAATTGAAAATGAAGATGAATCAAGAAACTCCCCTTGAGGGACGCCCTTTTGAGACGAGGTCAATGTAAATGAGTCTATTCCTGTCATAAATTTAGTTCACACTTTACAGATTAACCTAGCGTGGATGCAAGCGTCTGCCATTCTAAATGGGCTGGTTCAGAGTGGATTTCTCCACGGGCTCAGGTTTGGGTGGGTCAGAAACAAAACGAGGGCGTTCGCTGTAGGGTGCTTCGGTAATCACTTTTCCATGTGTGCTTTGGGTTGTATGTGTACAATGCGTTTGAGCAATAAATATGCAACAACGGAGCGTGCTAAAGTAGTAGAAAATGCGACTCTTGCAGTTCTCACTTCTTAAAACAATCGGGGAGTTATGTGCAATGTGCCTCCAAAATAGTCATGAGCACATTTTGAGCACAAGTCACTCGGATATGGTTGCATGGTTTCGTAACTAAACCCGATGCAAGCTCTTGGTGCTGTCTTAAGGCAAAAAAAAGTTATTTTCTCTAATATATGCACATCTTTTCGTCTAACTGCAGCAATAATGGGAACAGGAATCACAGAAAATGGCCAACTCTTGCGTTGAAGGTGGGCGGGGGTGAGTTTTGGGTGTGGGGATGAAGATCGATGTGTATGCATGGGCTTAGAAAGGGCGCCTCTCTCTCTGAATTGAGCTCTGGGATTAGCTTGGGTCAATAATTCAGTCGAGGACCTGTCTTCTTGTGAGGATTCGTAGTTCGTACCAATCCCCTCAGTGAGTACGCGTACTCTCCTACTACTGTGTATCCTCGGTATTGTTTAATTTCAGACGCGTGTACAGGTTGACATTTATTTATATAACTAGATGCAGTGCGTGGACGGGCTTTGGTTAGGCTGTAGTCAAGTTAAGCGAAAGAGAGCCGATCTTGTGCTGAATAAACGAGGCTTTTCGACCTCCATAAGCCATAAACCTTTTAATGAATACCACTTGGATGAACTGTCAATCATAATTATTGGAAAGAGACATTCAAGATCGGTCTTGTCGAGATATCGGCTTACAACGCTTAGCTTTGTTCTGGAAATAGATATCATGTATTCAAAAGGTACACTGCTCTGACTGGCGTGACGTTGACCACTTTTTATCTGTAGCCAAACCAATTATTGTGGTTGCAAAACGATAGATCAGTATGGCGTTGACCAAGCTCGAGTCTGCCCGAAACATTCTGATTTTTTGCCCGCTTCCCGTCCTGCGTTCAAGTTGTCACGTAAATTAGCGGCGCAATGATCCGAATATCCTAAAAGAGAAAGAATTATGGAGAGAATTCTCGCATGGCAGGGAGAATCTGGAACAGAACCATTCTGTTGGGAGACAGGAAGAATAATGAAATGTGGTCACTTTTTGCCGTTTGAGTTTATGGATTTGGACAATATCTGTACAGTGATCGACTCTACCAAATGGATCACCACGTAGCAGACTTCAAACATCGGTGAGATATATTTGTGTGGCGTGTGAGGGAGTTCAAACACCCTTCGGTTAGCTCAAGCTCGAATTTAAATCTGGCACTCTCCTCAACCAACTCCCTCGGTCAATTTCAGGAGAACAAGTCTTCTTTACAGCGAGTTGGCTGTTTGTAGTCTCCGATCCAATCATCATCATCATCATCATCATCTTATGTCAGGGATCAAACAAGCAACCAACTCGGCAGCTGTCTTTTCGAAATGGCTCTCGAACTGAGATTCGGTTGAAGAGACGATCCCTCTGAAGGATAGGACGGTAGTTTATTGACAGTACAGTACATTCATGGAGTCCGATTATGGCTCGATATGCACTTACAATATTATATATCAATAACACCTAGTTGTACCATAGCACCCAACGAACATGAAAAATACGTTTAATTATTTTCCAAACCTTTTTCTCCACCCTCAGAATGTTTGAAGTTGTTTCTCGAGTATGAAATAATCCATCTGACTTGCAAGAAAGTAGATCAAGTTGTGAAGTACAAGTACAATAACTTGTCTAGACCATAAGATGTAAAAAAACCCAGAAGTTTTATTTTCCGTCGCAATTCTTGTATGATATTCTTCCACCAAAATATGGAACGTGCAAACATACGTACACTGAAGTGAACATCGTCGGATGTTTTACCGGGTTTCTAGCCAAGAAATGATTGTGCAAAACCACCTGTCTGATGTTCATGATGCACAATTGAATATCTCCTCATTAAGGGAAGAAATGACTTCGTGTTCTTGCCAATAGTGCGTCGTCCTTATCAATTGATATATGGTGAGAATGGTGATTTGTGCATGGGATGGAGCCAACGTCGCTTGAGATTTCCAGGAAAAACGCCTCCGAAGTGTGACCGTGCATATGGTACTGTGTAATTGTCTCAGATTTTGCTACTCGTGTTGACAAGGGAAACAATCAAATCCCAACCAACAACGTGACGGGTACTTAATAAACCGGGGGAAAAGGCGAATTGCGTTTTCCGTTGGCACTTCACTGTATCACATACGATATACACTACGTACACATATACACATCGTGGTTTACGATCATCGTATTCTCTCGCTCGAAACAGCTGCTGTCCAAAGAGGCTTTTGCAATGGTGGTCCCCGAAGTGAAGGAGGAGGCGGAGGCATCCGAAATCATGGGAGCGAAAACATCCTTGATAAATGATGCAGCAAGGCCTGGCAAGTTCGAGTATGCAGAATTCAAAAACTCTCGCTTTCAAATTGGATGAAACTGGTAACTATGGGATTATGAGTTTTGTTCATTGGACTGAGTAAAAGAGCACCATTTTCAAGGACAAGTGTCCGTCACTCATCCAAAGGTGGAAATGGTGTGGGGGAAAAGCGAACTCTTTTTTTTTGGGGGGGGGGAAGGGGAACTCGTCTTTCCTCACCTTCCAGACGAAATTTTTCGGAAGCAAAAAGTGTTCAAGACAAATCTGGTGCAAAAAAAGGGTTGACTGTAGTGCAACACGACGGTCCGATCTTTGGTGCGCATGCAGTGAGTGTCAAAATATCGCGCCTAAATTGGAACTAAGTGATCTTCGAGCATGGAAGTGCGTCTATTTAGTTATGGTTTCATGGATTTGTTGTCTCGTCATGTGAAACGGTGCCGAAGTTCATTACGGCACTACACGCCGAGATCTCATCTGAGCTGATGTCAGTTAATGTTAGTTAGGACTTGGGGCCGACTTGAGGCCAGGATGTAGTTAAGGTGACGGAATCCCCAAAGCATCTGGTAAGCGAGAATTGAATGTTCGCATGCTTTGGAACTTGGGAGTGGAAAAAGAGACGTAGGTGAAGAAGAAGCTCGCTCGAGTAATCTCGGCTACTTTAAGGATATCTTTGCAGGGATGACTCCACTTTTTGAGCAACAAAAAGCAGTCAGGCCAGCGAAACCAATCCCTCTAATACCCATCTCCAGGGTGTGGCGCAATCCAAATGAGATGAGAGACTAAGTGTTCGAAAAGAGGGTTGGTCGACGGTTTACCGGTTCACTTGGTCAGGTGGGTGAAGAATTACAGACCTGAGGGCAAAAAAAGCCAAACAACCCCGGGCTCGTGTCCTCATGTCTCTGCTGTACGGCCAAGGCGGAAAAAAAGCCAAACAACCCCGGGCTCGTGTCCTCATGTCCTGGCTATCATTATGATTGGAGGGAGCCATGTTGAGGTTGGGGAGCATTCTAGACTACTGGTACGCTAAAATGGATGAGTATGTGATTTCTGACTCTTGAATCGTGGTATATTTCACTTTAAGGTAGTTTCGATGAGATACAACGAAGCCATGCATGAGAAGGCGAGGTACGAATATTTCTCTATTAGTGTAGAACGTGTCCACATGGAGCACCTGCATCAATCTTCAATGTCACGGTAAGGCAACTTAAAATAATGCCGGACATGTCCTGTCTCGGAAAAGAACCAATCTTCACGGACATTGATCAATTCAAATTGCTCGCCCCTAACACAAAATCCACACTTGTCAGAGACTTAATATTATGCCAACCTCGGCGAGAAAAGAGTCCGTCGTAAATTATGATTCACTCGGAGATGACTTGGAAGCATCCCTAATTTTGGTTGGTTGGCGGAAACCTCTAATTTGGGGGTCACAAAAAGGAGCATTCCTTCACGGAGATTTTTTGCGAAGAAAAATTCAAAGGAATTACTTGAAGAGGAAAACAGACCAGTCGGTATTTATGTACCAAGATGAAGTTTTTTTTAGTGACGAGGAGGAGGAACGGGCAAGTAGAAAGAGAGAGAGTTAGTTGAGCCTTGCAACTTCGAATCAGCCAGTTTTTCTCCTCCTTAAAATAACTGAAATTGTTTCCGAGACATCTGGAAACAAAAAAAGTAGATCACCATGTGAAATACGTTTCGAGTATGGGACAATATGGTTAAAAGCATGGTCAGTATTGTACGCTCTACAGTTGTTCATGTTTGTTTGTTAAGGAGAGACACATTCGCTTCAATCAACGTAGTCGCTGAGACGTGTTTCAAAGTTGAGAGGCTTTCTTGATCCAGATCATTGAAGGATTCATTGACCCCTCAAGACGAAAAAGCTCTTAAAGCGACGCCTTGAATTGTTCCTTGAAATTCCCAAATCCTCGTCCCAAAATTGTTCCAACTTTGTCTCATAAACATGCTTCCGCTAAACAAGTCAAGTACTTGGCAAGCTGTACATATCTGTTTATTTGCTTAATCTGATCTGATCTAATAAACGTGTTAAATGATGCAGATTCATTGACTATTCCTTCACTAAGTGACCAGAATGAGAGGGTTTGAGAGGATGTGTTTTTGAGGTGCTCATTATGAGCAGACGCTCGCTCTAAAGTGTGCTCCATGAGATAGTTGTTTGTAGTTGTTCTTTGGTCGAATAAGGGAGAACGGGGCACTTTTCCGAAAAGAAAAGGGGGGCAGACACTCAATCAGAGGAGGTGGTCCTCAGGTTCGTCTTGGAGTTTTCTATCCTGATGTATTGAAGGCAAATTACACGCTGCCAACTGCCCAAGGACTTAGAGTCTGCTAATGAATATTGACCCCGGAATTTTCTCCTTTATCTAGAATTGGAAGAATGTGTCTTAAAGTTAGAATCAAAGTGTTTGCAGGGACGATTTTAAAACAAGCCATTTCTTACAGCTAGGAGTCACCATGACCCCTTGTGGAAGTCCCTGAGTCTATCGCCTTTGGTCGATCTTGAGTTCGAGTTCGAGTTCCGAGCAAGAGCAGACTCTCTAGCTAAGCTAGCTCGCTCGCTTGCTTTGCTCGCTCACTTGCTTTGCTCTTGTAGTAGACTAGACCAGCACAAACCAGGAGCAGCTGCTCACTTGTCGTCGTTAAGAGCAACAAGAGCTCCAAGCGCCAAAGATTGTCTCATCCCGAAATATTTTTACGATTAAACTGCTTTCAGACGATGATTCTTGGTCTTCCGCTCAGAGAAGCAAAGAATCGAAATAAACCAATATCTTCCGACAACAAATTCACGTTTGAAAGTACCCCAAATTTCATCTCGTTTGCTCTAAATGAGGTCACGTACAAACCATCAATGAAGATAGGAAATGGGTTTACTTCTCCTGCTCTAACCACTATTACCGGTGCAAGAAGCTCTATTAAGACAGTGGGTGCGAGTTTGGCATTTGAGGTGCCTTGCATAAAGCACTCATTGAGGATCTGGTTCTCACGGCAAATTCGGATGAATTTGTCTGGGGTTGAATGGGAACACCTGAAACCAATAAAGAAACCATTACCTGTACCCACGGTACGCTAGGGTGGTGCAGCTTACCCCCCTTGGTGAAGACAAATATAGAATGTATGCCATGTCGAGCCATCTTCTCTCATTAACTTAAGCAGATTTCTATTCCATAGGTGGCAAACCTCAATCGAATCCCAGGATAAAGAGAAACCATCTGAAATCCGGACATGCTCGAGTGAAAGAGACTAAAAGTCAAGACAAGAATGTGCTTGAAAAGCCATAATTTGCCAGAAGACGCCTATTTCATACTCATTGAACAATTGTACTCCCATTGTACAACTGCCAGCATAAGAATCTTGCTCTCTACCACATTTGAACCTATTGAGTTTTCGAATGTGGCTTTGACCAATTCATCAGTCTTCCAAGAATTCCATTCATTTCGGTGAGAAAAAAAAGCCAACATATCACCCTCAAGTTTGGAATAGAAATAAAGTTATAGGCAAACATTGAGTTTGGAATTCTTCCCAAAGCCACGCTGGTTTGGTTAGGAGCCCGCCAAAACTTCTCAATCTTGGTGTTCCGCCTCTTGTTCCTCCCCTTTCCAAGGTTCTATTCATTACGTTCATTTGAGGTCAGTAAGGCAGAAAAACAATTTTTCTTTTGGGATTTCAAACCTCAATCGAAGCGTTCAAAAATCCAAGTACTCGTCATTCGCTCTCAGGCTTGTCAAACAACATTAAAAGGACGGGGCTTTTTGCATGAGCGCTCGCACATTTCTCTATTGTTCAGATATCTATTTTACGATTCGAAGAGAATACCAGTGTGGACCATTTTTGCGCTGAAATTGCAAAAAACGATTGCTTATCTGCTCTGACTTTTGCTTCAAAAAAGCCATTTCAACCTGTTTAATTGTGTCTCAGTTGGACCTCCGTGTATGTTAACCCAAAAACTTTTGCCAAATTTACTTTAATCTTTCGCGTCTTGTCCTAAAATATATTTGATAGACGCCCTGAGATGCAAATGCCTTGAGTTGCCCTCAAAAATTAGCAATCAAAAATTTGAACTTGCAAATCATGGGACAATAGGAAAAGTATATATAATTGCCAGAATTTTTCCAGACGAAACATTCCGTTATGTTGGCGGCCATTTTAACTAGAAAAAAGATAAGTGAGTAAATGGTAGAATTTCCAATCACCTTCGTGTCATGACTTCGAATTGTAGCTCAATCAGTTCAGACTTGCTTTCCTTTGTTCGCGTTTTATTGGCTTTTGGATCCCCACTGTTCTGAATTGACCTCTGGTTTCAGCGGTACATCCACTGTCAAAACCAAAACGGAACCATTGCCCTTTCTGTCCTCGATGGAACCGTTAAGAACAAACACCGTTTGAAGTAACAGCATGGGCAATTTGAGCCCCGGTACGGTTTTGATAGTGATTGGCATGGCCAACAATTAGACCTGATTCAATGAGAAAGCCTTAAAGTGTCGAGCAAGTATTTTCCAATCTCATGAATGATAATGGATGGTCATAGAGATTTCTCGCTTTCAGACGAAGAAATGGGATCCCGTTGGGACTGTCTTGTGTTCATGCTCTTCTTGGCACTCATCATCAACGATGGCATTTCCAAGGTCCTTTACTTCAGCGGACAACTGAAGAGCAACTGGCTTTTGCACACACCATCACGAAAGCCAGTGGCCAACCCAAGGAGGTACCCCTGGTGAGAGAATATGAGTGGAGCTGTAAATATCTCCTTTCTGAGGGTTGTCACCCTGGGACAAAACCAGCTCGTAAAATGTTTGGATGCTTCAGCGTAAAAATGGAACTCTCTTTTTGTCACCGCGATGATGAACCAGGAGAAGAGAAATATTTGGGTCGGAATTTGGTGACTAATAAACTTGTCTCATACAATGCTATGAGTTTACCAGGTTTCATGGATATTTCCTAGGAATGCAAATGACCAGGACTGCTTTGAGTTCAGTGTGACTCCGCTAGAGACAAAGTTACATATCAAAGCATTGCTATTAACTCATTTATCCCCACTTTAATCTCGTGATCGGCTGTGAGATTCAATCATTATAGAATGCAAACATAAACAAATATTTGACACATTGATACGATTCATGAACGGTTTGCGAGTTATTCGCAAAGAGGCCAGAGAAGGTGAATTTTCGCATATTCTGAACATTCTTACCTTTTCGTATGTTATCAAAGCCAAAACACTAAACAATGTTTAATCGAAAAGATATGACTCCGTAGAAAAATGCTCCTGAAATTAAAGTCGAGGAGTTTATGACGCTCAAAAGGGCAATTTTTCAACAACCACTGCGCTAATGGGGATCCCTCTCAATCTGGGTCATTTATGGGATCTCATTCAAAACAAACCAGAGCTGGGCACAGGACTTGCTCGGGAAAAAAGAATCGTGCCTATCTCGGCCAGACCAGAACGAAGCAAAATCTGTAGCTAACTCTGGCCCCGACGGTTTTACAGTCAGAAACTGGAGAATGCCCATATGCGTTGTTCATCGTGAGCTTACGATAATTTGAGAGAGAGAAGAGAATTTGGGGTCGATTAGGTCAAAGTGATTCATAAATTGATGAGACACTTCATAAAATCCTTTTTGCAATACGCCCACGGAATCGGTCATAAATTCGGAGCCAGCTACTTGCTGAACAATACCCTCCAAGTTTGAGACGAAAGAACGGGAGAACAAAGACGAGAGGTGTTCTCGTGAGTAAGGTTGAATGAGACGGGAATTTCAGCAATCTTGATAGATGTTGCTAAGATTTTAGTTGAAAACACAGGTCTGGACAATTCTTCGGAGCATGATCAGGTAATCAGTAAGTTCTTTATGATATGGATTCAAACTGACAGGTTTCTTTTTAATGATTCGATTTATCCTTCGACGCTCATGGATTTTTGCATAGGTGGGCACGAACAATTTTGCTCATTTTTTCGATTCATTAACCCCGCAAGAATGTCTAAGAGTAACGGAAATGAACCGCTGAATTCGTGTTTGAATAAGTCAGCCAAGTCAAAGCCAGGTTTTCAGGAGGGCTTTAAGGTTTATTTCTGTTACAAAAAGATTTGTTGGTTTCTGTCGCGGACAAGAAAAGGCACTGAATGAAGGCCTATCTATGGTTTGTTGCGGGAATGACGCCTTTGATCGTCTTTTCCACAATTTGAACAGTTTAGGGATATTATAGAATGTGGTATTAAAGGTTGACCTAGATTTAATCCATTTTTATTTCCAACTGTGTAAGTAACATTATTGTCTGTTAACAGGAACGAAAGCAGATCCAATTAAGTGTTTTATATAGTACATTTTCCATTAATATAAGGCCATTAGATGGGCTCATTTTATTTGAATAGCAGAAGGTCTATGGTAAACGAATGAACTAATTTGTATCTTCCTCATAAAGTTTTGTTACGAAGTTTAAAGCTCGAGGCGTTTGTTTTCCCATATTTGAGCTTAATTTCGTTTCACATTCTGGAAGCTCGTACAATATGGCTACAATTTGATCATTTAGCGACGAAGGAAGGGCAAGTGTACAGTGCTCTTCATTTGTTCAGCTAACTACTCAACTCCGATGTTTACAGAGTGTGATAAATTTGCGGTAAAGCCATAAATAGTGGATGAATGCAATTAGTTTCTACAACTGACTTGCAGAATCGGACCTCCCACCATCAAATAATGGGTTGAATCTAATCATGAATGCAATAGTACCATTGCATGGCATCATAATTGGTCGGATACGATCTGTCCAAAGGTCAAAAGTGAATGACACTAATGGCAAACGTGTTCCAAATTCAACTTGTTTGCGGGAAGCAATAGTGTCCTTATTAGTCAAAAATCGGAAATGGGCCTCTCCATCTCATCTCAAGGAATCTGTAAGTAATGGATGAGCGAATTGATGTAGGTGTTAAAAAAGCCTAACAAATTGCTTGTAACTGTGTAACAGTGGAATTGTTTGGTACAATGATGATCACTAGAAGACGAATTGAAAATAAGTTGATCATTCTATTGCGGCAATGCTCTTTCGACAATATCAAGAAGCCATTGGAAGATTTTTCTTTTGGAAAACAAAGCAACAAAGAATGCTAAGGATTTATGCGTTGTTGACGTTAGATCAAATCAGATTTCATCCCATAAACATCTTGATTGATTTTGATTTGATGTATTTCTTTCGAAGACATTGAAATATATATTTTATGAATCCTTTTTCTTATATTTTAATAAATGAAAGCGAAATCACTAGTACAATGAAGAACAGAAAAAACTCGGGGTTTTACAATGGCGATGGCTTCTTTGAAACGGTTCAATGTTTTGACGTTTTGAACTGCAAATGACAGTCTATTCTAATCAGACGTTGATCTTGAAGAGAAAAAAATATATCCACAGGTGTGCCTCTGCGACAAATATATGCACTCTAACGAAATTAAACTTAGGCGCAACATCATAACATAGTTGCCTAATCGATTCAACAATGTGAGTCAAAGTATCCCTTTCCCAATGTTAGCTGTAGCGTTTAGTATTTGATGAAAATAGGCCCAAACATTATATACAATTTGCACCAATACTTTTGGGAAGGAAGATTGTATTTGAATTTTTTTGCCAACTGGGTTAGATATTCATTTTTCACCCATTGCCTCATAAAATGCTTGATATAGGAATATGCCTCTTCATTAAAGTAGCAGCGTTACCTTTTGAGTAACGCTACCGGTAACGCATTACTTTGCTGCAAAAGTAACGGCATCGGTAACGGAACGGTTTTTAGCTCTCCCGTTACCGTTACTTTCCTCCTTTTTGAATGAGGAAAAGAACTAAAAGTTATGAAGGTTTCCTCCCAGATTTTTAAAAGCTCCGTCTCAAAAGCAATGATTAATTTGCTACTAATGGGATCAAATGAATAGTCAAGGGAGGCTGTGACTAGGATTATCTACTCACACTTTTTGTGACGCATGACATTCCTAGCTGTATGGCGAAAACTCGTAAGTGAACCTGAATATGCAAGCCTGAGTGGAATACTGGCCTTACGTTAAGCTTTTTTCACATCATGAAAAGAAGGATGGAAAAATGCTTGTCAAAATGCTGATCAAAAGTGAAAAAAGATGAAAACCAAACAACCCTTAATCCTCGAACTCTTGCATCCTTTTGCCATTGTTCCCTCGTATATTCGTCATTTGTTGAAACAAAACGTTAATTCCATATACGAAAGTAAACGTTAAAAACAATCTCATGAAATTGTTTTTCTTGCGTTATTAGGCCATCTTTTTTTATAAATGTAGCGGTAACACGTGATTTTTTTTTCGGTAACAGTTCAAGCCCTGGAAATGGTTCCACATTGACCCATCTATTATTGGGTAAGAAAGATGACTTATTTAGGTTAAATGAGTTTTTTTGACTCAAATTGTCTATTGTGGGCCAAAGCAACTCGGTACGTTTAACCATAAAATAACTTTTGAACAAGAGTCTTTGGGAAAATGGGAAAATTTATTTCATATTAGGAACAAACATTCTCCTGCTTTGAATGCTTCAATTTCAAGCGAGTTCTTTATTTTTGGCCTTGTGCCTCAAGAATTACATGTATTGGGCTGGTGTCAACACGGGAATGAATGCAGGTTCTAATTTTCGTCCTACAATACGAAATCTTAATTTTCTCTCGGTGATACGACTTGTTTCAAAAGCTGTTCATGGTGACTCCTGTCTCGAGTTTTGCTGTCTGTGTCTGGAATAATGTTCCGTGCATTGTTAACCTCAAGACCATTGTAAGAAGATATATTGTAGGCTGAATTGAACAAAGACTCATGAAAAAGAACAGCTCAAAATTTTGTCGTTAAAACCAGTAAAATACCTTACCTACCTGAGCCATAGAACGAATACCATGTGCATTGAAAAAAATCATAAAAACCTACATACATACAAATATGAATGATCAGACTTTGGCGAAACCCAACCGATTTTGATGAAAGGTATGGTGCAAGATTATGCTTTGATAAATTTCAATATCTATGAATAATGTAGGGGCCCTGGGCTGCAAAGAGCAGAGTATCTCTGCATAGTTAAGGTGAGGTAAACATGATATATTTTTTCTTTTTTCTTTACCTTTACTACCGCTACTGGGAATGAAATTCCCATCAGACGAAAAACTTATTCATTTTACTTGACTTTATACTCATATGATATCTGATCCACCAACGATTTAGATTTGGCGGATTTGCTTAGCCCTTGAATATAGGCTTGATCAGGAATTTTAGTCAAAAACTTAAGTGTGACTTATATCCTAATACAGAATCGACACCTGCATACATACTCATATGTTTGAGGGCAATGAAGGAGCACCAGAAAGAGGAGAGGTAGACTACATCATCATGTTTCATTATTTCAGACTAATATGTCTGAGACCATAAAGTAACACCACTTAAAAAACTGCGCATCAAGTATTTCTTAAGCTTCGACTTTGAAAAGCCATATTTGCCATTTAATCATTGTTGACCAAGAACAGGACCTGGATAACAATGTTGTTTGGTCACTGAATAGAAATTGACAAGGAAGCAAGAGTACCATCATTTTTTTCTTAAAAGAGGTTGAAATTATATAAAATCAGAATGCCCAATGATGTACAAAGAATCTGTACCATATTTGGTCCATAAACGTTTTAAGCATTAACTTTTTTCCCTACGTCGACTTATGTAACAAAGGCACAAAAAGCCCTCAAGTAAGGTTAAGCTTATGCGATTTTTTTAACGTTTAGTAAATATGACGTGACACGAATACGAATGTCTCCTGTGATTATTTATTTGATCCCATCAGTGGCAAGTCAGTCATAGCATTTGAGAGGGAATAAAAAAAAAATAAGTTAATAAAGTAGAGAAGAAAGTCTACATAAGGCTACAAAACCCGATCCGTTATCGTTACCGGTACTTTTTCAGAAAAGTATCTCGATACTGGTAGGGTTACTCAAAAAGTTACGCGTTACTTTAAGCCTTGTAAACAGCTTTTGTGATAGAAACATGTCGCAACCCAAAGCACCCCCAAAATGGAACAATTTATCATCTTTTTTGAAAAATGAAAACAATCATCGATGCTAATGAAGAGTCTCAGGCGTAGCATATCCTAAGTTTACATGATTCTTTTCAATAGACTTTGTCCTTCATTTCAGGATTCTCTTCTTTGTCGAACTTAGAAATATCAAAAAGTACTGCTCCCGAACCCGTTTTGATGAAAGACAAAGGCCAGAGACGCACGACATTGAAAAAACGGAAGACAACTGTGCCATCATTCATGTTCAAGAATTTCGAAGAGAAATATTTAGAAAATAAAACCACAATCATGACCTACAAAAAGTAAGAGTATATATTTTTTTGCTATCTCAATCCATGCTCAATCGAAACGGAATGAATATTTTTGCATTAGCTATCAATTGTCGAATATCTATTTGAAGCTTAATTTATACCTAAATGTAGTGTGCGCCCCTAAGTCCCTGGTCTTCAAAGTGGCAAACGTTATTCTCCACCGATTAGTTGCGGGTGCTACTTTTTTAAACTTAACCTAACCTAAGCTAACACAATACTAATAGCCTTTAAGGTCTCGCTCCAAACCTTTCCAACAGTTTGTCACAAATTTAAAAATGAGCTCCACCAACTAATCGGTGGAGAATAACGTTTATCCTTCAAAGTTCTGTCCAATTCAAGAATGAAACAATCCGAGGTTGAGTGAGCTCAGATCGATCCAAAACTAATGCAACCTATCCTTGAACCAAAACAAACCCAAACCGTCCGGATCCGCAAGCCGTACCCGATCGAGCCGATCTCGGATCCATCATGAAATTGGTAATTGATAACCCCCCAACCGTGCCCCGCCCATTGCCCTTCCATCAGTTTCACATGATCGTTGTCTTGCAGATATGTTTGAGCGGTTGTCCCAACAAACCGTGTTACATCTTGAAATTCAAAGGCCTGACCTTGATGTTGGATTGCGGACTGGACATGGGATCAGCCTTGAATTTTATGCCCGTGCCTCTGGTGCATAGCCAAAAGCTCCAACAGCTCGGAAATTATCATCCCAAAGATGGACAAGATCCCGCCATAGAAATGGTATTTGTAGCATTACGTTCAGAAGTTGATTGCCATTCAGAGAGGGTCCTGATCGTTGGTTCAATTACTTCTCGATCATGACTTGTCAGTTTATTATATGAACTAGATGGTGGCTGTAACCTTCACAAGACAAGAAAATCGAATCCTACTAGTTGGTCCTTTCTGAGTGCCGAGTGAACGATTATGATTTCATGTTCCAGGAGCTCAAAGAAGCCAATGTCCTTAACCACGTGTTTGTGGATTCTGTGCCGGAATTTGCCGCCCCAGATTTGACCATGGTCGACATGGCCGAAGTGGATTGCATCCTGATTTCCAACTACTCCAACATGTTGGCCTTGCCTTACATCACGGAGGAAACTGGCTTCAAAGGCATGATCTTCCTCACCGAACCCACATTGCATTTTGGTCGTCTATTCATGGAAGAGACCATTGAATACATCGCACGATCTACCAAAGGTCAAAGTGCGCGTCGATGGAAAGACCTCCACCAGACTTTGCCTCATCCTCTGTGCGAATCTGTCAATCCTCAAGCTTGGCGGACAATTTACAATCGAGAAATGATGGAATCCTGTCTGTCCAAGGTCCAATTGGTGGGTTACAGCGAGAAAATGGACGTGTTCGGGTTGTTGGAAGTGAGTCCAGTCAGCTCCGGATATCGTCTGGGATCGTCCAATTGGATCATCTCTTCCGAGTTTGAGCGCATCGCTTATGTGAGTGGCACTTCCACATTGACCACCCATCCGTGTCCCATGGAACAAGCACCCTTGAGGAACATGAATTGCGTGATCTTGACCGCTCTCACACAGACGCCGCAAACCAATCCGGATCCGATGATTGGCGAGTTCTGCAAAACCGTGATTGAAACCACAAGACAGGGTGGTAACGTGCTCGTACCCTGTTACCCGTCGGGTAGGTGATCCTTTTTTTTGTGATTTTGTGAGGTACTTTATTCGATTGCGAATTGAGATCATACTGTACAACGTATTTTGGTGCTTTTAGGGAGTTCGTTTTTCCATCTAGATTTGACTATTAAGTTTCGATTCGCATATTCTATTACCGTGCGATTTTTCTCGTATGTTTGGTTACTTAACATGAATAGTGTTGGAAAAGAAGGGGTGTGTGTGTGTGCATAATTTTCAAATCGAATACCTTGGAAAGTCAAATATAGATTTCAGAGAAAAAATGGTACGATGGAATTGATCAAATCGATTTTGATAAATTGAGCAAATGTGATTTTTGAGTGATGTGAGTGTTGTGCATCTTTTAAATTCGACGCACTTCCGAGCTGTTTTAGGATAGTTTACATTGATAAAGGTGCAGAGAAATTATTTGTTGCGATGCCTGCAATGCTTGTGTAATGTCTATCAATCTTAATTGCTGTTATTGAATTGTGCTTTGAAGACCGTAGAGTAGAGAAGTAAGAAAATAAAAGCAAATGCCAAAGACTTTGTTTGCAGTACAACTGCTGAAATTCACTTTTAATTCCGTGCTCAAGAATGATTTGACATAAAATAACTGTAGGGATCCAAGTATAATTTATTTAGGTTGGAGCAAGAAACCAGGAGGCTCCGAAAAAAAAAACCAATCAACCCACATACTAACAATCCCAAGAAAAGAGCATTTTGACCGTCCAATATTCATATACACACAGGTCCATCTACAAAGCAAATAAATACCAAAGGTTCATTGTTCTCCCTGTCATTCTGCCACTCCCGATTCTTGAGTCTTGGCCTATATCTGTCTCCGAAGAAACATTTCGGGATCAAGGTCGCCGATAAATCGAAAAAGTGCCCTCTTTATGCTCAACCATCCCAGTTAAAGAGCGGATGCGAGCCGTGGATACGACAATTAAACGCAGTTTTCAGGGTTCTTGCTTGTCTGAATAAACGGAATAGTGCAATGAATGCCGATGTTCCTTCATTCAAGCTTGTCAAAATGCATTCTCGATAGCTTATGCCCCCCTTTAATGCACGAATACTCCCTTAGGGGACGAATAATGAAGCCATGTCCCCTCTTTGTTCCGATCCAACTTTTCAAACTCAACTTGTCTCTACAGGAATTGTATACGATCTGTTCGAGTGCTTGGCCGGTCAAATGGACATTAATAGCTTGTCCACAATTCCCATGTTCTTCGTGTCACCCGTGGCCGATTCGTCCTTGGCCTATTCCAACATCATGGCCGAATGGTTGTCGGCCACAAAGCAAAACCGTGTTTATCTACCGGATGAACCTTTCCCCCATGGAAATTTGGCCAAATCAGGTCGACTCAAGAGCTTCCGATCGCTTCATGACGAAAACTTCAGCACGGAATACAGACAAGTGAGTCTTCTTTATTGTGATATGAGGTAAATATTTACACCAAAAGGGTGTTGTTCCACTTTCCAATGTCACGATCGAACGTGCGTATTGATGAAGGTTAGCCTCGATTGGAGTCTTGAGGGAGTGGTTTTATTGCGACCTCGTTGACTTGAGGGATTGGTCGGCAATTATGTGTTCCAAGTAAGGACCGACTACTGACTTTTGGAACATCCCGAGGTCACTAGAAGAGCTCTTGAAAAACGAGCTGATGATATCAGATCAGCAAATTTCCCGCTTTTTACACGGTTCAAGGGCATGCCCGGCAGTGCGAAAGTGTTCCTGGATATCTTTTGCAACAGATTATTACTTAGCCTGGATAGGACATTTGGGCTGAGAGGATCAAAGCTTAATCTAGGCCATCAGGAGTTTGTACAACATCTCTGCCTGGAATGACAAGCACAGAGCAATGCCACCGATTTCTTTTCAGTCTTTTGTCAGCCTTCGAGCTCAGGGGAAAAGTTCTATAGAAGATTCCAAGACCTGAAAATTGCAAGGCTTTGTCAAACTATGGCAGATCTTTGTAGTACATCCCTTCCTTAGTTAGAATGATGTTCAACCCGTGTACTTTGTTTTGATGGCAATGACAAGAGTGTACGTAGGTATAAGTGGGACTTACTGTGTAAGTACAATGATTGTGAGCCATTTCCAAAAACTGGTGAGCCTTGGTTTCTACGACTGAGACAAAAGATAGCAATGAGACCAATTGGCTCCAAGATTACGAATTCACAATAATGTGAGTCTGGGAATCAGCGGAATAGACATTTTCGATTTATAGATGAATCAGTCCTCAGGAGTCTGTATTACTTCTATAGTACACTCTGTCGTCTTTAATGAATTACATCAATTAAGCTGGATGTAGGTAAGATACAGAAGCGCAACAAAAAATCTTCTGAGTTATGTGCGAAACCTTCCATCGACATAGAGAACAAATCTTTTACGTAGCTCCGCTGAAGGATAACCAGACCATCAGCATTGTGCAAAATAGTGCTAAATAAAGGTTTCAACGTTCGCAGAGATGTCACTTGAGCAATATTCATTCGTTTTCCTTTATTTTGAATATGTCGATACATATCGATACTAGAATTCTTGGACTCCTATGATAAATGCCATTGTAGGAGCTGTTGTTTTGTAAACATTTTTCAATTTACTTTTCAGCCTTGTATAATGTTTTGTGGACATCCGAGCCTTCGATTTGGCGATGCGATTCATTTCATCGAGTTATGGGGATCAAATCCGAATAATACGATCGTCTTTACCGGTGAGCTTAACCGTCATTAATTAAGATTGTTTTTGATAAAGATTTGCAAACACGCTAAAAATTTCAAAAGCACCCAAAAGGATGTTAAGGGAGTTGAATGAACTGTGGTTTCACCATTTAGTCAATCATATTGCATTTTTAACATCAAGATGCGGAACGACCAGTACATTAGTAGTATACTGTTAGCGTTTGAGGTTTCCTAGTTTACCAATAATTGCTAGATGAACGTGAAATGTTGCCTTTAGGTGATTGACTCGTAATGTTGGGCTCAAAGGAAACCGTACACTATTGATGATATGTGTTTGCTTCTCCTGGAAAACCAATATTGTGAGATTCTCGGATGTGCTCTTCACCGTCACAAGAAGAGTTGAAAGCATACTTGATTTTCGTACTCAAATGATAGCCCGTGGAATGAGAGCAACTTCAGCTATGTTTACTCGATCGACTATAAATAGACCAATCATGATTCTCATATTTCAGAAAAGGCAATGACTCGTTATGTCTTGCATAAATCATTTTAAACTTCAAAAAAGCTCAAACAACTCAGTGGCAAATGGTTAACAGAGCATTCGGCATGATTTCAAATGCTTTGAAGAAAAGTATTATTAGTCGTTGTGCGATTGTGTAAGTTTCTGGGATAAAAAATGGCAACATTATTAGAACCAAAGTACTACTTTGTCTGCTCTGAGTTAATACCGATCTCAAGTATCTCACGAGAGAGAACAAATTTCAGTCCTGGTTGACATTTTGTGTCATTTTGTATTAGAACTTCAATACTATTTCTCATCCAGAAGAAGTCGAAAAGTTTCACAAGTACGAATTGAATCCACGCAAACGAACACTCACGAAAATATTTCGATCCCACCAAATGTGGAAAATGTTCACGATTTTAGCACTTATTAAGATCGTCAGGTTTGGGCTTGGGCAAAAAAATCTATGAGACTATGATCGCACCATTTATCACAGGCTTAGTTGCGAATGATTTGTTTCCAGTCCATTGATCAAAATCTACCTTATTACCCAGTTGAATTTCTTTCTTTTGAATCTCAATCAAATTCAAGCTGTCTTTAAAAAGTGCTCGTGAAAATCTCCAAAAGAAATCAAATTTCTTAAGAACAGCAGCTTCACGATCGCCACCTCGTCTTTCTTCTTCCAACGCTTTTATTTTAATCAAAGGTCTTTGATAGCCTTTTGCGTGGTGAATTCACTTAACTCTGTTCCATCTCTTGTCTCTTTGTAGAGCCCAGTTTTAACCACGCGTTGGCCTTGGCACCGTTTCAGCCTTTGCTCATGAAGGCTGTCCATTGTCCAATCGACACAAGCCTGAACTTTGGCCAATCCAAGAAGCTCATTCGCGACCTGAAGCCAGGATGCCTTGTGGTTCCTGAAATATACACCCATCCTCCCGCAGCCACGCCCAATCGATCTGATCTCAAGATGGAAACGGTAGGTGACTTAAGGGGAACTGTGTCCTAGAGTGGGAGGTTCCATTCAAAATAGACCCTGTCACCATTGGGGAATGCTACATCAGTATTTATGGTCTTCGTTCCCCCTCCGATATTGTCTATGGTTCCCCTTTAGTAAACCTATGAGCAATGCCAAGTCCAACAGTATATCTTGACTGTTACTAGGCTCGTTGGTTTCCCCTACACTTCGAGTAGCCCGTTTGAGGAGCGAGACGAATCAAAAGGCTCTTGCCAAGTTTGCCACGAACAATTTGTGTCTAAAAGCCAGGGTGCCAGCTCTGTTGATCCTTTTAATGGGAATTGAGGGGGCGGCGGTTAGTGGACAATACGTTGAATTATGGTTTGAACAAGAGGGGGTTGCCTCAAACTAGAGTCCCATTTTTGTTAAGAAAACTCGCGGAATCTCATCCGCGAAAATATCTGGATTGACAAAAACGCTTAAAAACTGGGTTTGTGGGAATAATTAGACAAATCAATACTTTTTTTCAACAATTGCGACCTTCAAGGTGTGTTTAGCTTTGAAAGAGAAATATATGTCTTTTAATTTCACTGTAAAAAAGATCAGAATGTTAACATGCGTCGTAATGAATTTGGGTTAAGGGAAACTTTGATGCTCATAAATTATTTTTTATGGTCAAAAACTGACCCAACCTAATCAAAAGAGCAAATATGTAATATTTCAAGCAGCCAAAAATCCAAAAAAAAACCATCCTTTTGTAAGGGAGCCTAGCCCGGCCATGGCTCTCTGTCTGTGGCAATGAATATGACGTCCAAAAGCTTTAAAGTGGGGACTTCTCTAATAGGGCATGTCAACTGAAGGAAATTCAAGGAAACATTTGGGCCGGCACCCTCATTTTGGGAGGGAGAACCCAGACAAAGATTAGTCAAGTCACACCATCGGCCCATTGAATTTTCAATAATCGAGTGATTTTGAGTGCGCTGTGTTACGAAACCCAACAAAATGATTATGTTTGTTGTGATTTGTTGAACGCAGTATCGAATTGGCTCAATAACACAATGATGTTTACTTAGACATGCAGGTGAAATGAAATAAATGTCAAAATTCAATGCATGCGGTTTGGCTGGGCATGTTTTCTTCGATTTACTTCATGCAATAGCGTCAGTTGTTCATGAAAGCGTTTACTTGACAAGCCCTATTGGAAGAAACCACTCTGACACCTCTACACTAGAGCCCTCTAGTCTTCACCACGTCTCCTCTTCGTAACATCTTCAGAAGCTACCGTTAGTGTAGCAACGAAATCAATGGCCTTTGTTTCTTAGCAGGTTTCTTATGACGATTTATGACATTGCACAATATTTCGCTAGTCTGGAAGGAGAAAGCCCCAAACTATTAAGCTCAAACTCGGTAGTTTTTCGATTTCTCTAATGTATTGCAAAGGTCTCGTTTCACTGAATTGCGAAGTTGTTCAAGGCTGGTCTCTGGAAGCATAACTTGCTTTGCCGGGAGATAAGTGGCGGAATGTTCCAGTTTTAGGATCCCTGTTGTGAGAGTCTCCAAAAGGGTGCTCAGTGTCATTTACATACACCAATAAGTACAGTAGCAGGGCCTAGAGTAAGGCAAACCAGTTGGTATCCACTTACACGATATGAATATTTAAATGACGGATTTGAGTGAAGCGAGAACTCAACCAACTTCCCAAAACAGAGGGCTTAGATATGACATGGAGTGCGACTTCATAGCTGATTGGTGTCGTATGCTTCACTTGGTGGTCTGGCGTACAAACGAAAACACGGGAGAGTCAAAATGTGCATGGTGGCCAGATATAACGGCATGTTGACAATAAGCATTAAAAAACCAAATGATCAATAATTCGAATCAAAGTTTCCCGCTTAAATATTGCAACCTTGGCTATCTGTCAAAATTATCTGCCCACAAATGCTCTCAATTTTCACTATTAATGAAACGGGAATGAATCTCTTGAAGTCAACATAAGTCGCTTGAGTTGGGGCAAAGCAAAATAATCACGGAAATGGTCGGAAAAATAACTTGTGTTGAGGTTGAGTACCAAATCTAGAGATTTGAATGCGAGTTGTTGTCTGAACACAAGTTAATGTGAAGAGTCGCTGCTGCGGGAAAAGCTAGTTTTGACAACCATCTATAAGTTAAGCTCAACGGCAAAACAAGTTACATTTCCGACCTTTCATAATGAGTACAACCACTAGAAAATGGAGTGGGATACTGAAGTAGCAATTTGAAGACTCCAATTCGAGACATGGATTGTACTTTTCTTCAAACGAGACTGGCCCAAGTTGCTTGTAGTTCAAATTTCAGCGAGATTAGCGACCTGGGGTCAGTCTCATTTGAATAAGAATGTAATGCGGTCACTTGATTCCGAATTATCAATGCTGGACCTTAGCATCCCCGCCCATATTCCGCTGGTTCATATCTGATGCCCTTTTGTGCCAAGTGTGATGTAGTTTGGAGGCTATGGTGGTCGCAAAAGGGGGCCATACTAATGTGTGATACTCAGATAACTTCTTTGGAGGTTTGTTTGAATATATTTTTGAATGATGAAATTACCCTTCCAGTCATACTTTGTCCTTAAAAGCCAAATTAATTTATTGCCCTTACTTCCACCCACCCTGTATCCAAGACTTCGAAGGAAAGGAAGGATCTAAAAAGTAAGATTCAATTAGCATGATCTTCCCATTAGAACCGTTCCTCTAAAAGTTTTAAAGAGCAAAGTAGATGAATTTCAGCCACTAAAACTAGGTCAACCTCACGTTCTCAGCTTGTGCTGTCTTCCAAATTGGTACGTGGTGGGATTATAAGTTGTTATTGCAACCAACTCGGTTCAAATTGATTCGAATCCTTTGCTGGATTGAATCCAGCAAAAGACTCGTCTTGGTTTTTATTAAACTAGTAAAGGTGAATGCGATCCCTTTTCATGGGCCATTTTTTCCGTGTTCTAACATCGTTTTGGCTCAATTAGAAAAAATGATCCTAAGAAAACTGATTCATAAACTAAAATTTGATTCTATAAACTCTGTTTTGAAAGCTTCTCCGAAAATTTTTCATTGATGACATTTGGTTGGCTTTCAATTAAATATTTTAAATGACTGTAAATATTTTCTACATATTTGACATCTTTTTAGAAACTTTGTTACATATTTTGCTTTTTTTGAGTAACTTTTATTTAAATATTTCACCTTTAAAACTTATTTGGTATTTTTGGATTTTCTAGTTATTACTTATTAGAAAAAGGGCCGCAAAACGTTAGTTGGATTTCAGGCTCGATATCTTTGGCTCCTTAACAATGGCTCCTGCTCGTCTCGGAAAGTGATTGCCAAAATGGGCTATTAGTGGCGTCCAATCAGGACCCTATCTATCATTCCAGACCATCTTATCCGATTCCATTGTAGTAATCTGATTCTCGATGATATTAGCCAAGCCCAAAGGCCAATGTCGATTATTCTGTTGCTGACATTGCTCAAAATGGAGACGATAAAGTAGTCTGGTCTGGCAAAAGACGGATGAACGAGACTCTCCAATTCGACTGCATAAAGACATGTGTCTTTCTTTTTGGCCTCAACTCAGCAAAAACTTATCTTAATTTTGCTAAACTTAACAAAGCTATTCGATTTAGGGTCAATTGTAGTGACCGTAGAGGTTTTGCGTTTTGAGAGCACCTTCAAGCCCTCGAGAATCCAGGCTAGTTAAAACAATGAAGTCCAACTCTCTTCTTTCTCGGGCTCCTTCATTGTTCAATTTGCTGCCTTCAAATATCCGTAGGGTTTATGTAGGGGTTGATCCAGTAGCAAGATTTAAGTCAGACTTGGACAAGTTTTTGACTAAAATTCCAGATCAACCTTATATTCAAAGATTAGCCAACTCCAATTCGTTGGTCGATCAAATAATATATAAAAATAAAAGTCAAGTATAATAAATAATCTTCTCGTCTTGAACTGCTGGGATTCCAGTCCCGGTTGCGGTAAGGAAGTCCGCACCAAAAAAAATAATATTGCAATCATCTTTTGCATCCTAGTTGCTCATGAAATCCATTCATGACAGAATAAGGCTCATTTCCTGAAGAAATCTCGATTCAGGGTATGATTAAGACCTCCATCGAGAAAGATCAGTTGAAAACAGAGAGTGCAGTGTTCCAGGAGGTCAGGTCGAATCCAAGGGCTATTTTCTTTTGTGCAAACTCAAAGAGTAAGATGAAACACCCTGTAGGACCCTTTCAGGTCGATGGTGAAGTGATTGACAATGTAGAGGTAATGGCCAACATGCTGGGAGATCATGTGTGTTGTCAACTCCACAGAATTTTAGAGGAAAAGCTCATTGCTATGAGTCTGTTGAGACTGGCGAGGCTAGTCAAGTTGAGCTATTGAACGATCTTGTGGTCACAGTTCAAGACGTTTTAGCGGCTATCGGGAACTTGAGGCTTTCAAGTTCTTCTGGTCCTGATGGTGTGACATATTAGTTTCTGATGAGATGCTCACAGGTTCTTGCTCCTGTTTTCTCGTACTTGATGCGTTGCATCTTGGATCAGGGCAAGTTTCCATTTTCACTAAAGTTAGCTCATGTTGTTCCAATTTTTAAAGGGGGAGATAAGTCACTCCCCAGTAACTATAGACCGATTTCCCTCACTTCAAATATTGGTAAGGTTTTTGAGAAGATCATGAAGTCCAAACTTGTTGAATGTCTTGAGGTCAAAGAGAAGGTCATTGAGGGACTGGAAAGACACGAGTCAGTTGTTGATTTAGTCTATCTCGACTTTGCCAAGGCCTTTCGCAAGGTATGTCATGGCCTTTTAGTTAACAGACTCCATGAGATTGGGATCCAAGGCAAGGTTCTCGATTAGTTAAGAAGTTTTATTTGTGGTAGGAAGCAATTGGTCAAGGTTGAGGGAACCCTTAGTGACTTACATGATGTCAAGTCGGGTGTTCCTCAGGGCTCCATCTTAGGGCCCCTCCTTTTTATCATCTTCATTGCTCCACTTCAGAAGCTCAGTAGTACTGCCAGTCTCTCTTCTGATGCTGACTACACGAAGTTAGTTTCTGTTAGGAATGGCCAAGATTCCACTAGCCTTGCAAAGGACCTAGAAATAATCTATTCTTGGGTTACTAAGAGTAATATGGCCCTGAACGGAATGAAATTCCGCTCAATGACGTTTGGGTCAATGCCTTTGAATGCTCCACTCGTACATAAATAGAGGTAAAGATATTGAGGAGGTCTCATCTACGAAATATTTAGGTGTAGTCCTCCAAAATAATGGAAAGTTCGATGAGAATATCCAGTAGAAGGTAAAGCTTTTCAAACATGTGGTTGGATATATCGCACGTTTAAGTCGATTGTTCAGCCACATCTTGAAAATGCTTCTCCCATTTTAGCTCCAATGAGCTCAACAAGTCTGCAAATGATCAAACAAGTCCAAAGATGTTTCACTAGGACCATCACAGGAATGAGATAGCTCTCGTATTGGGAGAGATTAAAAAGGTTGGGACTGACCAATGTTCAGAGAAGGTTCGAAAGGTATCTGATACTGTACGTCTTCAAAAGCATCCATGAGCTTTGTCCCAACCCAGGATTTAGGGTCAATTCTAGTGATCGTAGAAGCTTAATGTGCATTTTGAGAGCACCTTCAAGTCCTCAAGAATCCAGGCTAGTTCGAACAATGAAGTCCAACGCTCTCCTTTCTCGGGCTTCTTCATTGTTTAATTTGTTTCCCTCTAATATTCGGAAGAAATACGTAGGCCTTGTTGATCCGGTTGCATCTTTCAAGTCAGACTTGGACAAATTTTTAAGCAGCATTCCAGATCAAGGCTACATTCAAGGACTAGCTCGGTCTGCCAACTCAAATTTGTTGGTAGATCAAATCTTATAAAAAGATTGCAATGGAATAGATGAACGAATTATAACCTTTCATTTTAATAGTACTGGGATAACACTCGCTTTAGCGGTTAGAAACAATAGGCTTATACTAACCGTCTTTGCATTTTGTCCTTTCGGGGTTGTTTTTGAAACCTTTTTACTAAGAAGTACAAAGCAAAAGATGTCTTTGAATGAATTACGACACAAAGATTATTGTATCCTTGTTTGTCATTGATCACCATATTTAACGGTCACTCTCTAGAAAGCTACCCCCTCGAAGATTTTGTAAGTTCTGCAATTAAAAAACAGGAGCAATTGTTCATTCAGTTTGTTCAAATAATCGACGTCAGAGAAATGACATGAATGCAGTACATGCTGAAAACAATCTTATTCATTTTTTGTGGAGTGTGTCATGATGTACCGTATAATTGGTCAAGACATGATTAAGGAATATTTGTGGTCTTGATTTCAATTTTGTAACTCCTCAACCTACAAACTTGTAACGCCACTTACATTTGATCTCAAATAATGCCTCAAGGCTCCAGAATGGGCCCATGTGCTCATATACTTTTGAGTAAACTCTAGCAAGTAATGTGAGTAATACATCTGGAATCTGGCCGGCAGTTTTCCAGCTTCAGTTTTCAGATTTAGAGATTTACTCAAAATTTAAAGACTCAGGGTTTCCTGTGAATTTGAGTCTTGACATCTTTAGATTGTTCCTTAATGATCGACATGTAGAATTACAAGTCGTGTTTGGTTTGCATTGTATTGACAAAGCACTCAACAGTACATGTTTCATTCACTTACCGATGTATTGACTCATCAGAATGGTTACGACAGACATGAAAAGGGGGGACTGAATGCAAAGGAGGAAAAGGGACGACGAGCACACATTCCGAAAGAAATAAGAAGACCAGGAAAACGGATGATGTGTCAACAAATGAATTGAATTACGCGTAGATTTCAACTGGCTGTCGGAAGAATGACGGAGGTTTGCCTAAAAGTTTTTCTCTTAGTAATGACAAGGAACTTTATGGGCGGAGAAGGAGTAAACACTCAAAGTTTTACATATGTGCCGCTCTTTCTGCTCTGAAATTACCGGTACACTCGTTATTTCCCTTCTTGGTTCGCTACTTTCTAGGATATTCCCAAGTACACGCTTTCGAGGTATGAAACCATCACCCTGCCCATCAAAACCAAATTTGAGTCCATCAATATTGATCCCAAATTGGCATCTGCACTTAGACCCGTGGAGATCCGACCTGGCTTGGCGATAGCAACAATCACGGGCAACCTCATCGCCAAAAACAACAAGTACGATTTTTACTAGTTCATATTTTCCATAAAAGGCTTTAATAACAGTGGCAGACACAATTGCCAACCCCATCCCATGGTGACGGTTTGAGCACATTTTCAGCCACTTACTTTTTCGATAGTAGCTTCTCGTCGAGTTAAGCCAAATGACTTTAGGAAGTTGCTAGAAAACAATAATGACAAGTAGAGACGGCCAAAATATGCATTAAACGTTATATGTCCTAAAACAAGTTTATTTCCATATTGAGCGTATTTCATATTTCTATTGGCATATTGAGCGTATTTTGTATTTTCATTTGCATATTTCTATGCATATTTTGACGGTGGGAAAAGTTCCTCCCCCAAAAATCGACAATTTGAGTCTCTGTGGCTGAGTGGCTGCATATGCTGTGCCATTTTGATTTTTCCTCCCCAAACTTTCTTCACAAGACTTTAAAATGCTAGGAACATCCACGGACAAGTGTTTTCATCACTTGTCATGCATGTTTTAGGTTTTATCTCATATTTGTTTGCATATTTTGACCACCTTTTATGCATATTATATGATATAAATGAGCATCTTTCTGCATATTTTGGTTGTCTCTTATGATGATGCATTCATTGCCCACGAAAAGAGGCCAAAATATTTTCCTTGATGCAAGTTCCTCAAAGATGGGGAATGAAAAATGGTAACAAGGGCATTTATAATTGATTCATTACAATTGGCAAGTTTTTAGTAAGAATGTCAGATATTAGGTCAGTAAATTCATGCAGCACCATCTAGCGTATTCAAGCTGCGGTGCTCTCTAACAGTCGGGTTTAGTATGGTTCTCTCCTTGTAGGAGTAGTTAGCGTCTAAAAGTTCCCATTAGTATGAAGAATCGAACTGGGGACCGACCTAAATCAGATCTTAGTCAGATTTTTTTTTTCATTTTGTGTCAATCTTGAACAAGCCAAAGTTTGACAAGTCAATACCTTGAACCCCGTTATCACAGAAGAAAACCGCGAATTTTAGTCAAATTTTTAAAAACTCGACTTGGTCAACTCCAACTCTTTTTCCTCGTTTGCAGAGAAGCGAGGGCTTCCTCGTTAACGGTACCTTGATCAAATCGGCTTTCTTCAAGCTTTAAGCCTCATTTTGTAAACTTTGTGCAAAGATCGCTACTGCGATTGAATGAGTAGGTATTTCTCATTTGGCCGGACGAGAGACCGATCAACCTTCGCCAAGATTGGAGCTAGTTTGCACCTTCAGCATTTCCGCTCAGAAGGACAACATCCCCGGCAATATCTGGCAATCTTTTCAGTCAAAGCATCATAGGTGGTCCTATTGAATGACTCTCATTCCATCTCGGGTCCTATTGTGAACCTCCCAACTCTTCGTTTTCCTCCCAGTTAGATGGCATCTCCCACGATTCTTCGCAAGAAACGTAGTTTTCTCTGGATCTTTTTTTCTCTCTGCTTCGGTTTTATAGGGTATTGCGAAAGTAATGGACCACTTCGAGTTTTCAGATGTCCTAACTTGTTAATGTGTATTAATGTAAATATAATTAACAGGTATTTGTTGGTGCACCAGCTAGAGATCGTTTTTTATCATGAACATTATAGTTTATCGTTTTACGGACGAGCTCTCTTGAAAGAAGATTGGCCGAAAACTGAGTCCAAATACGTGTATGTTACCAATGAAATTGAACGAGATTATGAGATATTAGCATGAAGCCTGTTCAAGTCATAAAACTTTTCATCATTTCTAGTTCAATTGGAGAAGGTGCAAAAGTTTTCGTCGCCACTAATCTCGAACTTCTTAAAAACCCTTGGAATGAATTTGTCTTAAATTTATCATTGTAGACATGAAATATGGTTCACTCGATGTCTAAGTAGAAGGATTTAAATGTGTTCCGGACCGAGACAGACATACGAAAAGATCTAATTTTAACATTATTCATTATGATTGGGAATCTATCTTAATATATAAGCGAACTCTCATTAAACTTTGGTCGGTCCAAATTTTTGAAACACCCCATATTCCATTGGCTCAAAAAATGAAAAGGTGAAAATTATAGCTTATCTAAAGTGCATAAAAATGCACGAATCAATCTGAAGTGATGCTTTTTGCCTTTGGTATCAATTGTAAGCCTTCTTGTCGCCAAATTTTCACATTGAATTAAGAAGTACTTCACTCATTATGTTGCTGTACTTTGAGTATTGACTAATATTAAGCTTAATATGAAACCTATATTAAGTAGACGTTATGAGCGTTATGATCAGTGTTGCGACTAATGCACATAGGTAGGCTGGAATCTTGCCGGATATCAGTAGGATACTAACAGAAAGGTTATAATTCAAAGGGATGTACACGTCAAATATTCCCCATCTTTCAAATGAAGAAAAAACGGATGGAAGAATGATGCGTTAAGCTCTGAGTGTTGTTTCGAATAATTGGTCAAAAAGTGTTTGAAAGTGCAAGGTCAAGTTGACTTCAAGGGCTCAAAGAGACTGTTTTGTACTTTCTCGACATTTCAAGACTTCTGCTTATCTTTAAGCTTGTCCAACTGAGAACCAGTTCTCCTTCAAATCTGCGTTATTTTTGGCCTTAATGACGTAAATAAATTTGTAATCTCCAAGTGAGTCATTCAAGGGATATCTTGAGATCCTTGGCTCTCTTAGAGTTCTCAATATTCGACTGTCTGCTTTTAAAACTGAATTGATTACTTTTATCCAAGGCATGATCAATATTATAAAACACAAAATCACTCGTCAACGACTGATATTTCAGTGATCTAGCAACAGTTCTATTTGCGACTGAGTCTAATTTTGTTCCTCGATTATAAAGGTGTTCATGTTCGTTTACTTTTGCTTAAAGTACCCTCGATGTAATTTATATGAGATGTCAGACCAATCGAAGCAAGCAATAAATAAGACAATTTACTCCATAGTGCTTTCGTATGGTTTGATATTTATAAGAAAGTCTTTGTGTCATTCCTTGTGAACATTGCTAAAAAGTCAATAAAAACACGTGCTTCTGTTCACTCTTTAGATTTGAGTTGCTTGCCATTGAGGACAAACCGATTGAAATCCCACAAAAGAGAAAGCGCGATTCTCGCGGTTTGATAGCCTCTTCATTGTCCACTTCATCCACTCCATTGATTCCAATCAAGTCCCGGAAACCGGCCGAATACCTCTATGGCAAACTTAATGTTAAGGAATTCGTACAAAAATTATCGGCCATAGGGATCCAAGATGCTCGCGTAGAAGAACTCTCCAAAGGATGCTCCATTATTAATTTGGTAAGTGAAGTGGTCCTTTTCCAATCTTTTTCAGAGGCACATTAACGCTCCACTTCAACAATTTGTACTCTAGAAAGGCCCCTTTTCTAGATTAAGGATTCGTGGAATTGTGACAACTAATCAAGTAGTGATGTACTATGAGTTGCGAAAAAAGGTAAATGAAAATGGCATAAAAGCAATTAAAGGCACAAATTAAGTAATTCTAAGTATGGGCCTGCTTGCGCTTTTAGCAGGAACCATGAATGAAAAAAAGGTTCTAAAATGGCTAAATGTAAGTAAGTATAATCGAAAGATCGTTTCAGTCACAATATATTCAGGTAGATTGGACTAAACCCAAATTCATTATTTCAGCCTAAACCTAACTTAAATTGATTCTTTCTATCAATAACTATGTGTTCCATGTAATCCAATATATCTTGGTTTTTTTCTACCCAAACTATTCAACTTTCGGCTTTCAACAAATTAACTTCCTATTTGAACTGAAATCGAATCTTAAGTAACACATTGCCTAAAATAATTTATCATCACACCACTATGATGGCAGCAACCATCTCGTCAAGGATTGTTAAGTGTTTTAACTTAAGATAAAAAAGTTTGGATTGATATTTCCTAACCCAACATTTTTCATATATAAAATAATGTTTTCCCTTATAGAAGGGTCATTAAAAATGCCTTTTCTGACGGCAACAAAGAACAAATGATTCATGAATTGAGAGGACGAAAACCCAGTGGTTAAAAAACGCTCGTCAAATTTGTTTCGCAATAAAAAGGCCCCAGAGTGGAACGATGGCCTGAATCAATAAATCAATGCTTCCTTTGGAGTCCATCAAAGTACTGTAAAGATATAGCTGAAAGACCCGGCAAAATTGGACAGAACCCGTTTGAGTTTTGGGCCAGCGATGCGCCCTCCTTTTATAAGAAAGGTCCTTGGTTTGAATCTCGTCTTTGATGAGGCCATAGTAGCCTTTAGACTAATTCACACTACGTAACGTTCGCAAAACTCTTAGGACATGATAATGAGATAATGATTGACAAGGTGGGGATCGAACCCCCTCCAGGGCCACAGGAGAACCCATATGGAATGGGCAACCTCATTGAGCATCTTTCCATACCGATTGCAGGTCCTAGAGCATCGGTGTTAGCTGGTGCAATGTTAGAGCAAGTGCATGGTCTGGAGTTGAACGTCCAGAAATGCCGACGCGTTCCTTATTAAGGTGGAACATCCAAGGACGATGTGCATGAATCGTGCTCTTAGTCTACAAATTTTCACTTTCCCTCATACTTGTGATGATGGGGGATGAGGATTAGATGGAACCTGTGTGTTCAGTGGTAAGAGGCGTTTTTAATCCCAAATAAGGTGGGCTTAAATGCCTCATTCAAATGTACGAGTGCCTCAAAAATAGACGGACTCCCATTGAGAGAACCTTTGAAGATTGATTTGTTCCACGAACGGAGGGGTTCCGTTTTTCCTTATGAAAAGACAAAAATGATGCAGTTTTAGGCGGTTTTACCCAGTTCCAAGTAGATGCTTTCAGTTTCAACGATCCTGGAAAAGGAGGGGCTCCAAATTATGACGGAGATCGCAATCTGGTAACCGCACCTTTGGGCCAAAAAAAGTTTGCACTATAGGGACTTCATGGTTTCTTACGGCCAAAAAGCTATTCCTAAGCGACCAATTTCTGTACCTCCAGGGATACCAGAAGAGAAAGAACATTTTATAGGTTTTCATAGAGCCAGTGCAAACATGTATCAAACCGCGAACAACATGATTTGATTGACTTTGTTACCAAAGAGCACGAATGTTTTCTTATGAAATGGCCGTACGGAGATTTATATTTTGAATTAACTTTTTGGCCAAGAAAAACAAATCGCCGTACTTTTTGGGAAGAGACGTGGCATAGTGGTTAGTGCAGATTCATAGAGTGAGAGACGTCCCTGGTTCGTATCTCCTTCCCTGCCTTTCTGCATTGGAAACTCTATGACGCTCACCACAGACGGAGAACTAAACTGATGCCGAACATGGCACTCCCTAATGGAATTGGAAACGGACGTAGGGTTTGTTGGCTGGGCGAGGTCCGCCCCTCGGATCCAAGCTTCGCAAACCCCGTCAAAAATCTGGTCGGATTGGCGCCTTATCACGGTGCTATCATTGCCCTACCATCTGACAATCTGACTGAGAGATACAAAACGTTTGATTCTCGAAACCAAAAGGTAGCAAGCTAAGCGTTGTGTTCATGCGAGCAAGCAAGTCCCAGAAACGCGGCACTTTTACTCTCCCTTTTTCTCTCCACGCCAACTCACCATGAGGTAGAATATGTCACTTTTTCCGGCATCAATATTGTAGGTATAATAGTGAAGTAGTGAAAATACCATCACAGGGAGTAATATTTAATTCCAATCACGTTCGACATTGTGCCAAATTTGGTCTTTTAAACGAGACACTTTGCAAGCAAGCGACCAGCCCTTTGAGTGGTAAATGGCGATAGCTTGTAAAAATGATGACGCTTAGGCTAACGATGTCGCATTATTTTTTCTGCGCCACCATTTGATGGTGCAAATAGAATAATAAAAAGAGGATTAGAAACTGACTTTCAATGTCTAGCGGTAAGAAATATCTTGGGGCACTTTGAGGAAGTTTTCCCTGGAAGAAAGATCACGGTCAACTTGAGTTTTTCAGGAATTTATTTTGCTTTGTTTTTTCACGGGTTTTTCTAAACGCAACAGGGAATGCAATCCCCAGTACTATTAAAATGAAAGGTTATAATTCGTCTATTTATTACCTTTTAATCCAATCCCGGTAACGACAAGAAAGTCCGCAAAAAGTAAAATTCTTTATACGAGTTTGAATTGGCAGACAGAAAATAGGGTTGATCTGGAATGATATCTAAAATTTTGTCCAAGTCTGACTTGAAAGATGCTACCGGGTCAACAAGGCCTACGTATGAAGGCTTGAAGGTGCTCTCAAAACGCACATTAAGCCTCTACGATCACTAGAATTGACCCTAAATCCTGGGTTGGGACAAAGCTCATGGATGCTTTTGAAGACGTACATTATCAGGTACCTTTCGAACCTTCTCTAAACACTGCTCAGTCCCAAGTTTTTTTAGTCTCTTCCAATGAAAGAGCTCTCATTCCTGTGATGTTCCTAGCCAAGCATCTTTGCAATTGTTTCAAAGTTAGTTGAAAAGGTTCTGTAAGTTTCAAAAACTCTAATTTTGCCCTTCTTCTGCTAACATGAATGAAGTCAACTTCTTTGAATTGTCTCAAAAAGGTAAAAGAACGAATCTAGCCTTTATAACTGATCGAGATTTTGCCTATATCTTTGAATAACTATTGTTCTTTTTATCGCCTAATCACCAAATTCCAACGCTACAAAATATGATTCTACAAGACTTAATGCGTTTAGTTCATCATGATTCCAGACGAAATGCTTCACCGATCCTCTTCAGTGGAAACCAGTCTATAAATTGAGGAGTCAGACTAATATGTTTTTGACGTAATTCGAGTGCAGAGTCGAACCTTTTGTGTGTGTGTGTGTGTAGTTCTTAGAGTACAAAGATTGGCGAGAAAGTGAAGCATTCTTCGGAAGCATTTTTACCTCGATGCATTTTGCTCGTATCCCTCATTGTCCAACGTTGAGAGGGAATTTTTTTTTTTAAATATTTTTTTTATTGCGAGAATGTTTACTCATTGGATCGTTACATTTTAATGATTAATGTCTTGTTTTTCCACTCTGGGTTCCTGGAGTTTTATTTTTGGAATTTTGGAGTTGCAATTTATCTGTATCCGCTAACAATTTGAAATGGAAACTTGAATAAGAATCCCTGTTGGCCCAAAAACCTACGTGGCCTACAAAATGCAACAAACAAATAGAAATAACATGTTGAATGTCTGAACATTGTGTTGTTGTTTTTTCAAACGCAACACAGCCTCATAATTGTTGGATGAAAATAATGATACAGAAAGGAATCTCATTTGAGCGACGTTTAATCGGACTGGCGACCAACGTTTAGATTAACCCTGGAAAAAATCAGCATTTTTAGGTGTGGCACTAGGTTTTACAATAGTCCTTTGAAATGAAACCTTTACATTCAGCATGGTCAAATGGATTTTTGAGTGAGGGACACATTTTCCAGAAAGCGCCCAAACTGGCCCTTAATTTCTTTACACCTTGCAAGTAAAACAGTCCCAGGGTACCAATTGTGGTCCATTGGATAAGAAAGTAATTTCCTTCAGTTTTCCTGGTGCTGAGAAGACAAAAAGAATAGAGGTTTCCTCTGCTTTATCCTTTACAATTCGAATAAAACTCAGTGCATCCTGAGACCCGTCTTTAGGATTAAAGAAAGACCTCCTTCACTTGTCAAAAAGACCTATATTAACCGACAAATCATGCCTACTCGTGTTGACTTCCCCGCGATGTTTTGATTGATACATTGGTCTACTTGTTAAAATCTTGGCAAGCCAACCAGGCTAGCTTTATTGGAGCCAAAATGGATGAAGTCTATTCGATATGTTTCAATCGACTAAAATAGAATGAGCACCATAAACTTTGCTTTACCGTTCGACTGCATCGGAGGTACAGGGTCCGCCACAAGTGTCGGATACATCAATTTGAAATAAAAATAACGCCCAAAAACAATTCAGTTTCCACAATTGCTTTGAAGTTTTATCTTGTTTGTTATGGGCTCATTTTTTACGTGTAAAATCAAAATGTAAAACTTGTTTTTAGTGGTTACCATGGCATTTGTTTTTGTATTTGGTTGTCGGAGGGCAGATCCTCGCCCGGCCATCAAAGCCAGTAATCAAATCGTCCTGTTGGTGTTTTCCGATAGGCAGTGTCGTGTCCGTATCAGTTTTGGTCCTCCGTCTGTGTGCAGGGTTAGCGTCTAAAAGTTTCCTTGAGAGCGGTCGGGGAGGAGATTCGATCCGGGGACCTCACTTGTATTGGGATACTGCGCTAACCACTACACCACGTCTACTCCCCTACCTTGAAAATAAATCCTGTTTTGTGTAGTAAAGACTTTGGGATTTTGGCTGTGCTTGAAGATATTAATCTTTGCCCCAATGCTTATGAATTGTTGCTCGAAAAGGGATATTTTTCCTTTTCACGATTCAGTGAAATTTAGTGCTTTAAGGTTGTAAGGTTGTAAGGTTGTAAGCCAAACCTTTTCTTTAAGTGTTTCCGGAGGGAGAGTGCCAAATATATTAAACGTCTACACTTATTGCAAACCCTGTAAATCCAGAAAAAGCGCCCCGGAAGAAATCAAGGAAGTGAAGACCTTTGGGGAACACATTGTCTGAGAAAGATCGAAACTTTCGTCCGTATGCATTATGTTTTTTTCAAAAACATGGCGACCAAAGCTGAATACTTTCACAATATTACACCGTCGTCCTCCTTCCACATCTCGCTTATTGATTAGAGATTATTTCTAGATTGTGAAAGCGAGAATAGGGATAAATAGAGACTTCTTCAAAGTCATTCAACAGAAGTAGCTTTTCGTGCTGATAGCCAGTACAAAACATAACTAGCTTATCATTTCTGTCAAGATGGCGCTTGCTACACAACGACCATAAGCATACCGTTTTAATGCCATGCCGTGTTTTTTTAAATAAAGTTTCATTCAAAACCACAAAGAGAATAAGCGATTGATTCATGCCTACAGAAACGAGGCTCGGGTTGTGCCTTTTCACCTCCTCAATAATTAAGAATGGTTGATGGATAGACTTTTCTATCTAGAATTTCGTCATGGTTTTAAAAATAGAACCGCCCAGCCGATCCCAGCCACAGTCCAGTTGAAAAGAATGACGAAGTTACCAGAATTGAATTTTTTGATAGTCGGCCCCCGGACACCACATTTGATAGCAGTCAATAATTTAGGAGGTTAGGACTGATATGGTAACGGTGTTTGAAGGAGCGTTGTTGATCATTTGTAAGCTTGTAATGTACATCTTTCTTTCCCGTTACGCCAATTGTGAATTTCTGAACCCTAAATTTTTGATAGAAATAGAAAGGAAGGAATAGTCACTGAAATCTGATGAAGGGATGTTTCCGTTTGGGATTGAACCACGGTGTTCTGACAGACACTCAAGTCCATTTATTCCATACCTGTCGGGGTTCTTAGTTATGAAATGGATGAAAACGAGGGTTGTTTTGATGTTAGTCTTGGCCTTTGCGGTTGTGTATTTCAATTTTAGGCCCTGGAAAAAGTCGTATTCACCATGTAGGATCGTACGAAAGCGTTACTGACGCCAATGTCTTGATGGAACAAGGCCCTTTTTTAATTTCACCCTTGGGAAATGTTGGCTACCCTTGGCATTGTCTGAATATTCACTGAGATGTATGAACGAGTATAAGAAGACGTTAATTTTGGGCCTTTTGTTATTTCAGGAAAGCGAGGATACTCTTATTCAAGTGGAAGAGTCGCAAACCCATATTTTGAGCCACGATGAAACCGCCAAGGACAAAGATTTGAATCGACAAAGAATTAGGGATCTTTTGCTTGGGTGTTTGAATAAATTCTGATCGACGGAGGGCAATTGAAAGTGGATCCAATATCCCTGTTTTCATTATTAAACATTGATGGATTCATATACTATTTTGAATATAGTGTAGAATTTATCTTCAAAAACATCTTTTTTTGAAGTCAATTAGGTCAAGGATAAATCCTGAAACTCAAAAGAGGTGGAACAAAGCTTCTCAGTGTTCTGCATGACTCATTGGAGGTCTTGGTTAATTCCCGTATAATTAACATTTTCCCCGAACGACCAATCTATTCCGAAAAGTGATAAACTAATCCTGAGATAAAGGATACTTTTCAAGGCCAAAATTGGACGTACGTGTCAATGTCCTCAAGAAGTCTCATTACCCTCCTCATTCACTGCGTCCAAAATTAGATCTGATTCTACTTGGGATCGAGTTGGTTGAAAAAATCAAGGGCCATCCATCAATCATGAATGACTCATTAGATTCACAGAAATCGAGGATTTCTTTTGTTATGTTAGTTATCCACTTAAGTAGCGACTGATTACGGACGAAGACTATTGTTGGGTCCACAACGGGAATTCTACATACTATATTCGTTAGCTTCTATTGATTTGCGTTTGTGTCGTGCATTCGTCAGCAATTCGGCCTTTGTTTGTAATTGAATCATCGACGAACAGTAGTCAATTGCTTGGCCTTGCCGACGACTTGCCTTCGGTCACTTTCGTCTCGGTTTGGACTTTCCATCGTTCTCGAAAACCCTCTTCCTAGTATCAGTCAGTTTGTAATCAATCAAAACCACGATTTTATGCTTTATTTGCGAAGATAGCGTTCCATTCGATAGTTTGCTCTATTAAACAATTATAATTTCGAGGATTTAAAACGCAATTCTTTGAGTTTTTGTGTTTGAAAATCCGTTTTATCGTATGTTGGTGGTTTCCTAATAGTGTGCTTTTGGAATAAACGAATTAATCATAATTTGATATTGATTTTAGTCATGACAATATTTTAGAGTGTATTACCAATTCGTCCTCAGATCAAAGCTGGTTCCATGGATCCATGAATGAAGTCATTTGACTTATTTATTGTCAATAGAAAAAAGTAGAAGCGAAGACGTTCCTTAACAACGCAGACGATAATTCTTGTCTCCTTGAGTCTAAGAATGTGAGTGGAACAAAAAAGGAGACCCAATAAGAAAGCTCGCTTGACCAATTTTGGAGGAACGCGGTGAGTTGGACCTTGTGAAGTACCTCTAAATTGAGAGGTAACACAAAAAACAAGAGATTCTTGGAAACGTCTGACGCTACAGGCTATTTATCTTTTCCATTGGTTTGTTTTAACAATCCCAGAAATCCTCCTCTTACTTGACTTTTAAAGAGTCTCCGGTTTATGGCTATACTCTGTGAAAACACTCTTCTCACTTGAGTTTCTCGCCAACTGCTTAACATTTTGATTGCTTAGAAGGATTTTTTTCTTCCTGTAACAAGGCTGCTATTTGAAGGTATCTCTTGGCCTTTTAGAATCTGAGAATCTTTCCACAATAGTGGTCCCACCAGAGTTCTCAGTGACTGCGAGACGAGTCTGTGGGGAGTACTCAAAAAATGGCAAAACAGACTAAATCAGGGATGTTGTGGGACACCCTTCAGGGACTTCTAATGAACCATCTCAAATGCAAACAAGTCTCAAGGATTTCAAGGCCAACATACTTGCCATTTTCCCAGTCTCAAGGACGCTACATTTTTCACGTTGACAACGCTCAATGACGTCGAACGTCCTCTAACCGATAACCTTCCTTGAAAGTGACACAATATTTTCAGTTGAACCAACGTACATTTCTTTCACGCCCAGATACAATGAAGTAGCTCTTCGAGTCTATGGAATACTGGCCCCTGTACCCATAGGGCCTCCGTCAAGCCCAGACCTCAAGGAAGGCCTATACCATAATATTGAAGCGTGAGGTAATAATAATGTTAACATTTCAATATGTTGAAGCCGAGTAAATGTATTTTCGAAATTAAAGTAACATGTTGGGAATGGAGAACAAGAACGAGTGAGTAAGGAACACTCACGAGCTAGAACCGCTACACCTCCCCGACCAGATCCGGATTCATCCGGGGCGAAATCTATCCGGTCGAGACACCACTCGTCCTGAATGCGTAACTTTAGGGAAATTAGGTTCAACTTCAAGGTGTGCCGTTTCCATCAGCGGTATGGCCCCGAGGCGTTCAGCTGTGAACAACCGTGTTCCTTTGTCCAGCGGACCACACCTTCCTGGAAATCCAAAGTTCACACGATTCTGTGAGGCCGGGGCTTGTGCCAATGCTCACTGAACTATTTCGGTAGTGAAGCTCAACCCTTTAAGTTCATGGGCCAGTATTCCGGAGGGGATGGTGCGGTCCTATTGACATCAATTTCCCAACGTCTGCCCCATGTCATCACCAACTGAGGGGCTACTGTGAAAGCTGTAGAAACAAATTTGAATTGACTTTCTCTCACCAATCTCTATTCACTATTTAGATTTTTTTTGAGATTTGTGGTACTTTTCTCTGTTCCCATAATTATTAGTCATAGTGTAAATCATGTAAAATAACAAGCAACATACTCTTCCAAAACACTTTTGGTATGAAGTCCATTCATGATGTGGCTTTGAATTTTGTGATTTTTTTGTTCATCAATGCTCCAACTTTAAGAATAATGCAGTTCAATAGTTGTAATGACTTTGATATGGCTCTTGCTTTCCTCTAATGTAGTGTTGGTTAATGAAGGTTTTTTTGACAAGTGGAGTGAAGGTGGTCTTCGTTTAATCCAAAAGACAGATCCACTAAGTTTCATTCGAGTTGTAAGGGATAAAGCAGAGGAAACCTTAATTCTTTTTGTCTTTTCAACACGAGAAAAACTGAAGCAAATTACTTCCTCATCCAATGAACCACAATTGGTACCCTGGGACTGTTTTTAATCACAAGGTGTAAAGAAATTCAGGGCACAATTTTCTTCTGAAAATGATTGCCCTCTAAAAGATTTGTTTGATCAAGCTGAGTGTAAGGTTTTCATTACGAGGGACTTTTGTAAGATCTAGTGCCACAATTAGGAAAGATCCAATTTTAGTATGAAGGAGATTGGCATCCCACCAATGTTTTGAGCGCCTGAAGATCACTCCAGGAATCCCATATTTCTGTCCTTGGTTCTTAAGAGATTCGCCCTTTTTCCAATTGGTTCTCTACCCTGGAATGGTTCGAGGATGAACACCGATAGCCTCACACACCTCTTTGGACCTCTTGTGGGCCTTCAGCTTTTGCCCAGAGACGTGGCATTTTCTGGCATGAATTTTTTCCTTGCGTTTTCTTCATGCGACCAAAATTCTGGAGGGTTGCTTATCTCCTTTGGGTTGAAATTGGATCACCTATTATTTGACACTATGTTTATCAATGGTCCTTTGGAAAAAGGAAATATTTCAGTATAATTAAGCAAATCCTCAGAAGGCACCCTAAGAGGCCTTTGTTTTCTTTCCAAGTTTTGGGTCCACTCTTTAGGTGAACTCCATGTTCATGCCAATAGCAAAGCTGATGTTGAATTTACTCTTAACCGGATCCTGAATAAGAACCAAGTTGTTGTAGGTGAGTGATGTATTGAGTTTCAAAAGATTTCCCAATGCAAATGCAATGCACGCAAGTTCAAGGAGTCTAATTGTAAGAAGGTACCTGGAAAAGTGCGGAGTCGGCAAATTTGCATCAAGTGCAAATTGTGAAACGGAAGGTTTAGAACGTCTCTAGTTGCCTAAAATATCTTGACAGGAAGGTAGGTGATGATTCGATTCATATAAAATTGTTCCATATTCTGCAGATTTTGGGATCAAATCCAAAATATTTGGAAACAATATTTCTATATTGTTTCGGTTTTCTCTTTTTCACGTGTTCTAGTACAACTGTCGTCGATCTAAACTGTAGGGTTTCTCTTTTCGACGATTTACCGGGATCGAGGTTCGTTCCAATCGAAGCGGTCGAAAGTTTTCGTGCCCAGATTCAAACGGGAAATCACTCACAGAAACTGCTCTCGCCGAAAGAGAAAACTTGGGTCTTCAGACTTGATGGAGTATGAAAAATACTTACCCTCAAGTACACTTTCATCTTGCATTCCCAAGCCAAGGCCTTTCTTCTATCGTCAAGTTTTCCATTAAAGGCCGTTGGTTCCATTGAAACGTCTCACCCAATTTGTGTCTTGCTTGAGTTTGCGATTCTCTTTACAGCCCACAAACAAACTCCCAAAGAGTGATAGACTTTACACTGAAACTATCCTCGAGGGTGGAGATCCTCAGTTTCATTCCTTCAGTCAAATTTTGTTTAGTGCATTCCAAACTGTTCCATCCAGTCCATAACACTCAGGATGTTACTGCAGGCATGAAACGGAACCGAGCTCCTTGAACAACATAAATAGACTACCAAACTAAGCGAATACGAGAGGTTTTTTTGAGCGTCTAATTTCATCGACTTCCGATGGTTTCACTTACAGAGTTGCCGAGAAATTTACTGTCGTCAAGAAGTTTTATGCTGGTAATGCTTAAGAAATTAATCGAAATGTACTGAAATGGAACGCAATATTACAAGTTTCTCAATGAAGTTGGATTAAGTTCGATGATTTAGGGCCAGAATAAACGCAAATATGCCATAATTTACGCTTTTGGAAACTTAATCTTAATGGCTGAACGAGAACGTCCCAACAAAGAGCATTCCAGGGGTCTAAAAAGGACTTCACACCCTCTAGCAATTCATACGAAAGCTCCTCCTTCTGTTAGTGTCTCCAAGTTTTGTGGTTAGGGCCATCATTTAGCGCAGAACATTTTGTCGTTTTGATCAAAACTTTTAAGGACTCTTCGACTTTGCTTGGAAATGTTTGTGGACAATGGTTGTATTTCAACTCATAAAATGCCACCGCAGCTGCTAAGGGCTAACATTTGTGAGGCCTAAATCTTGGAGAAACTGGTGGGGCTATAATCATGGTAGTTATTGCCACGATTGTGGCGCAGCCTGAATGGCCCAATGCGCTGTTTGTCAGCCTTTGCTCTATATTCCTGTAACAGAAGAGCTTTGTTGACGTTAGGGAGATGGAAAAAGAGTTGAGATAGACATACCCTTAGATTTCTAGACACTGGATGTCGGACGACCGACCACTCGGTTGGCTAAACAGTACAAAAAAAACGGTTTGTGATTAATTCCCACAATACCATCCATTGCGACCATCAGACCATTAAGCCGTGCAACTTGAAGCCATTTCTAACCCTTGACCTTCCATGGCTGATTTGACAACGAAATTTCATCAGGTTGCCTCTCATGATGCTATATAAACATCTTGATACTACTTACCAATGTCATTTTCAATATTCCTTACCTCTAATCTATGCTGTTAATACCTTACCTAACCAATTCTCAATCCTGCACCCTAGGGAGTGCTCGAGTTACATACAATACAATACATTGAACTGTTTTACCGGCCTAGTGGTCGGTCGTCCGATATCCAGTGTCTAGAAATCTATGACTTAGAAATTGTACATCGCACGTTCAATGCTTTTTGAATCTTTTTTATATCGCTAATTTATTCACTTTTAATAAGTCAACACTACGGAAAACTAAAATTTGAATACTGAAGTTAGTTTTGCTTTCACCGCGGCATGATGATCAATCATACTCATGCAGCCTTGCATTGAACGATGGGATTGAACGTCCATCTTCGTCTCACTGCCAAACCAAACTCTTTGTCAACCACTCCATTCCGCGTTGTCCAGAGTGCCACCTAGCTTGTGCACTTGTCACTCATTCTCTCTCCTACCAGGCACATCATGAGCCCGAGGCCTCTTCTCATAGACAAGACCTAGACCGGCGGAGGTGGGCGATTTGCTCAGATTTTGCACGATCGCCAATTTAGTTTGCACTTAGTGTATAACACAACCGCACTGGGGACTGGGGAAGTTAGTCTCATTAGGCCTAGACATGAACTTGAGATGCATCCATTGTTCCCTCTTTGGGCTGCTTGTCCTGTCTTCGACAAGGTCGGCATTTCGAAACCAAGCTCATCCACGCCACCTCCAAAAGTTCACAACACGTCAGAAGAGAGGCTCCCATCAAGAGGCTAAGTGTTCCACCAATGTCACAAAGTAGATCAATCGTCCCATAGCCCACGGTCTCCTTGATGAATTCATACTGGAGGTTCTACAAGGCAAAGGAGAAACAAGGTTAGCAGGATCTCCGGTTTGTGACGAGGACGAACAAGAGACGCCTTGGAAACAAGAGAAACGCTTGGAATGACAAGCTTTTGACATTCACTCGAACGCTTTGTACCTTACATCCCGTATTGAGTGCTAGCATGACGTTGTTGTCGTTGGGAAGAGGGAACATTTGAATATCGATCAAACCTGTCAATTGGGGGATTAAGCGGGAAGATATTCAACTATTTAAAAATGGGATGGATTTTTGAGCTGTTAGGCCTTGGACCAAGTTCCAACCTAACCGGGAAAGTTTGCACTGACAACTCGTCGAGTTCTAGCATCTCAATCGAATGCCTCCCCAGAACCCATGTCAAATTTATGGAACTGATAAGGATCTCTTTTTCAGGGGAAAAAAGTGGAGAGACGGAGGAACAGGGAAAGTAAGCCTATGCTAAGCTTTTGTAATTGAATTGGCAGGAGAACGATTTGATGGCTTTCCTGTTGGATCATAATGCGGAACCTACGTCAAATACCTTTTTATCGACAAATGTCAAGTTTATGTCGATGGGGAACGTAGCATACATATCACAACAGGTTTTATTTTTGTTTTTTCGTGCAAGGAAAGTTATGCCTTAATTGTATTTGGTCCGCAATGATCCACCCTATTTATGAGTTGAAAGTTCATAATGCAACGAAAAAGGGATATTCAAAGAAATATTTTCCAGAGGTTAGGATGGGATCAAGTTTTCCGAAATCTTTCTTTCCTGAACAATGAAAAGTGTGCAACAAGCCAGAAAACTTGGATTTCTATACAATTTGGGACTTCGCCGCCCTTTTGCACTCCATGAAAACAGACAATGACGAAGTAAATTGAGACATTTCTCACTTTTTCACGCTCTTTCAAGCAAAAATTTACCAAGGAGTGTCTCTCAAGGACAAATGCATTTTATCCCATGGGAATTAATGATGTAACAAATCGTCTGTTGGGGTGTCAACAATGGCACACGAGCTCGTTGGGAAACAGTTGTGTTCCGGGAAGCTGGAACACCAAATCCAACTTCGAAGTACTCGTACATATCAATTCAGAAGAGTTGGGCGAAAAAAAGTTTCCGCAGACCAACCGAATGACGTCACAAATTGGCCACAAGTTTGCTTTTCCTGTTCCTACCCGGGGATTCTAGTCCCGGATTTGAATGTATCGCCATGTGGCCGTTTTCCAAATTTCCGAATCAGAGAATTACTGCAGAGTTTCCAATCGACTTTGAGGTCAATCCATTGAAAGTGGTTGGGTAGTATCATAGTAGCTTGTAAGCCTATTATTGTGAGATGTACTTTAACAATGACTTCAATGAGCTTTTTGATTCATATGGAATGTACAAAAGAGTTCTTTGAATTGTACAGATCCATGAATGTTTGTAAAATATTTTGAGTAAATGTTTTCATTTGATTATTAGGTAGAAAATAAATGAATGAAATAAATTTTGGTATACAGAGCCTTTTCTGCTCTCTTTTGTGCCGATGTTGAATACATCCGTAAAACCAGTTACCGATTATTTGTTTGCCCAGCAGTTCGGGACGAGCAAAGTATTAATTTCATTTAACCGTACATTCATATAAAATTTCTGATCCACTAACAAATTAGCCCTTGAATATCAAGTTAATCATGAATTTTAGTCAAAAACTTATCCAAGTCTGATTTAAATCCTGCTACTGGATCAACACCTACTACATACACCCTACGATTGCCAAACTTCTTTGATTTCTGCTCGACGTAAAGACCAAATGAGAACTCCCAGCCTAATAACAAATCAAACAGTTTTTTTCTTCTTACGATTGTGTTTGAGTTAACGTTTACATTTTGAGTGAGGTTCCATGCCCACACCCACGTAACATTTCTTTCCTCTAATTCAAGTGCCTAACAACCCTAACTTTTATATATTGCTGGACATGTTCTAAAAGGACATCTTTTATAGATTTATACCAGTACATATGAGGAAAATATTTTCTTATAGAATCCATCCAGCAATCCTTAACGATAACAATGCATTCAAGTAGCTTGATTCAACAGGGGTTTAGTTAGTTGCATGAGCTTTTCAATCCCTGTTATTCTTTAATTTTTGAACATGGAGATGCTAAGAGCAGATCGTTCCAGTCTTTTGGCCACTCAATGACCCCAAAAGTGCGGGACCGTTATGACATTGAGATGGGTAATCCGATGCCAAAACGCGGACACTAACATCCCCTTGGGATTGTCCCAATTCTCTATTTATTACTACTTGGCTTGTTGCCCATCAATGAAGAGGTCACAATAGCCTTCATAGCAACACAAACGGAATGTCCTTGTGTTGAAATTCCGCTTTTATCGGTCTACAGCTAGATTTTAGATGGCTGAAATAGTTGTGCGGTCGGGCGGATTAAGAGCAAGGTGAGAGTCAAAAATCTCGAAGGCGGGGGTTCAAATCCCGTTGTCGGAGATGACTGAGGTAGGTTTATGTCACGCTTGCAACCCAGGTGAAATGGAGTGCGAAATAAAAGAAGACACTCACAAAATGATCTTCTCAGAAATATGTGATCAAGCTTCAAAAGTCTTGTATATCAAATCACCCAAACTGTCTAATCTGCTTATGCTCTTTAAGGTAGGTTGGTAAGACCTACCAGAACCTGCAGCAAGAAGCAAGATAAAAGCATATTTTTGGCATCAAAATCGCAAGCGTCATTTGAAGATCAAAAAGGTAACTTGCTTTCTTGAATCTCTCTTGTCATTTGTCGGAGGCGTTGTTTCAGTCATTCATACCTAAACCCCGGCTATCACTCAAAAAATATGTTTCTTTTCCTTTTCCATGATTTCTAAAGTTACTCTTATCATCTCTACACTTAGACAGACTGAAACAACATAAGATGCATTGCGCATCACATCCCTGCGATTGCGTATTTCAAACGTCAGCTCAATCAAACCGACTGGGTCAAAAGTTATGCCCTCTCAATGTGCAGTACATAACAGAGCACAGAATGAATGACTTAGCCCTCTTCTGGTAATCAATTACCACAAGAGGGCTAGTCCGTTCATTCATTGAAGAGCTTTGTAGTGCCTTGTAAGACGGCATAACTTTTGATCCAGTCGCTCGATCAAGCTGAAAATTGAAATGAGTAATTGCTGTAGCCTGGGATCATTCTCATTTGAAGAAGAACATAATGCGTTAACTCAATCGCGAAAAGCTAATTCCCAAACCCCGTCCATATTCCAGTTGTTCATGAGCCATCATATGGAATATGCTGTACAGGGTGGAGAGAAATTAAGCACTCTGTATGCCGAGGTTGGGGGGAAAGATTTTCCGAAGGCACAGAGTCTTAAATGTCCCTTCAAAGGGACTATTGAAAAAAAAAACTAACATTACACTATGTATGATCCAAGGGAGATTGGTAACCCTCTGATTTTTGGCTCTCTAAAGACTGACTCTCGTAACCCCAGATCTTTGTCCTTGGTTTGGTCTGTTGCAAAGGGATTCACCTATCTTGCATGACGTTCTCAACTCACCAATGGTAAGAAGATGGACACCAAAAGGCTCACCTCCTTCACTTGGTCTCTTGCCAGTCAGCAAAAGGTCCTTGGTTTTGATTGTGACCTCAAGACTGTGTCGACTTCCATTTTCGAACATTGCTTTTGTGGCAAACAATAGGAGGGTTACCAATCACTTTTGGCCTCTAATTAGATCATTTGCAGTATGGCACTACTCTAGGTGTTCAACAGCTCCTCTGAAGAACAGCTTGGGGCTTAATGTCAAACAAATCTTTGAAAGGTGACAAACCGTGTCTAGACCGAGCCAAGGTAGTCCTGAATTTCTCTCCATCCGGCATTTCCCCCTAAATTTCGCCTTAACATGACCAAAATACAAAATTCAACCAAATATCATATTAAGATTAAATTAAGATAATGAATTGACCAATTATAACCTTTCATTTGAATAGTACTGGGGATGACATTCCTTGTAGCGGTTAGAAAAGTCCGTAAAAAAATCCTTGGCTTAAGATTATTTTGAGGTTAAAATCTGTGAAAATGTTTTTTGCACCAAATTAGCCAAAATAGTTTTAAACATAATTTAACTAAAAGATATCTTTCCGACGCCTAGTTATCATGCTCCTATTTCACAATAGTAGGTCTGTGTAAAAAAATCAACAAACTGTACTTTACCATCTATGAAGTTATGTATACTAAAATGGGGATTTATGATCGATTTGGAGATTTACAAACCTGGTAGTAGATCCGAACCCGCGCTCGACTGACTTGCTTTTTGGCGCTGTACTTGTCTGTAGTGGACTCTAACGAGGAAGTAAACAACGTTTTGAGGCACTGCTGTTTACATTGACATTCATTGGGGTTCCATTGTCCGAAGAAGAATAGATTATTAGCGATCTCTTCGGTGTTATGGTAGCTCTCTGGGGTTGAGCAATAAGGCAATGGACTTCCTGCAACAAAACAACAACAAAACCCATTTTATAATATCCAAAGCCTTGTCTTAGTGGGCAATGGCCATAAAGGCAATGCCGATCCAATTTGCATATTTGCAAACCTCATTAAGACCCCCAAAGATGAAACATCTGCCAAACCCATCGACATATTTTTGGACTGGGTGAGCGGAATTTTTTTCTTAGATTAACGATGCACAGTGACGCCAAGACAGATTAAAGATTCGCAGCAAAAAGTTTGCATGAATACCAAGAATATAAACTTCAAGAAAGTTTCTCTAGAAAGCATCCGATTCAAAGGGTATTTAAGATAGATATATTTTTCGTAATTACATTTTTTTCCATATATCTGTAAACATTCGAGCAGAAAACCCCAACAAAAATGCACTCTGGGCGTTGGGTAAAGCAACTAAAACTCGAGATTGAATTTGGGCTTACTCACCTATCATGTATGGAAGACTACAAGTAATATTTTCTTTGTGAAGCCGGTTCATAAAACAATCGAAAAAGCAATTGTTTTGCAGATAAGCCAGGTTTCTTTCACAAGGATTTTTCGAGTGGTGTAAGGCCCATATCTAAAAGAGAAAAATAATCAAATTACCAATGATCCAAAAACATTTATCTCCTTTTAGTGGAGTTAAAGATCTCTTTGAATAGTTTCCCCTTCATTTACTATATTTGGGATCGTTTCTTTTCGATAGACAATAATGAGCCTGACTTTCCAATTCAAGTTGCATATTGCAGTTATGGCATATCTTTCAATATGCTCAATTATTTCTGAGATTGAAGAGCCAACTTCCCGGCACTTTAACCTCTTCGAGACATATGGAATGTTGCCTTACATTGCTCGATCGGTGGTCGACAAAATTTCCTTGCACAACTTTTACCGCGTCTTGGAACGGAATCCTCACCACTTCATGATGAAAAGTTTATAGCTCTTATTCAACTTCAAGTTCATATTATATCTGATCTAAGTACGAATTAAAAATGGCGGGTCGGACTAGCCCTTGAATTTCGGGTTGATCACCTACATTACGACCTACAAATATTTGAGGGCAGCAAATTGAACAATGAAGGAGCCTGAGAAAGAAGAGAAGTGGACTTTATTGTTCTAACTAGCCTGGATTCTCGAAGGCTTGAAGTTGCTCTCAAAACGCACATTAAGCCTCTGCGGTCACTACAATTGACCCTAAATCCTGGGTTGGGACAAAGCTCATGAATGCTTTTGAAAACGTACCAATATCAGATACTTTTGTACCTTCTCTGAATACTGCGCACTCCCAACCTTTTCTAGCCTCTCCCAATACGAGAGCTCTCTCATATCTTCAATATTCTTGGTAAAAACGCTTTTGGACCTGCTCGAGTCCAAATAGCAGAAACACATTCAAGACGCGGCTGAACAATCGACTTGAACAGAACAGTTAGCGACTTGAAACTAGCTCTGGATTGAAACGTTCAATGTACCATTGGTACCTTAACTTCTCGAAACCTAGAAGCAATCGAGACATAATCACTTATTTTTTTCCAGAAATGAACCTTATCACTTGGTTCAGAGCCCCCTACACTCGACCCATTATTTGCTTTGTTCCGGACTTCGTCATATGCAACTGGTCTATGGCGGATATTTGCGAGGATGATGAGGTCATGAAAACCAGGCATAAGCTGATTCTTGGGAAGATGCACACTAAGGTGACCAAGGACTTCAAGCCAGTTTCCCGCCTGAGAGGCCGTAAAGCTGTCAGCATAAATGATTATGGTCGCGTTCCTTCAGAGGGGAAGGAAGGCCAACCATGTAAATTAGGAATAACCAAGATCCTTCCTTGAGGGTATCCAAATTGGGTGAGACTAGTGCACTTTATATTACAAGGCACGAGGTGAAACGAAAATGCATTTTCAACTAGATCTGAGAAAATGACATCGACCCAGTTGGAGGGATCTCGTCCAATCAACAAGGAAATGATCAAATCATGCCAGATCAAACAATTCTCCATGAGTCATGAGGTCGTTTTCCCGTCGATCAAAATCGAGAGAGTGGCTGTCGCGGTTAGACGGTGGATGGTATGTCGCAAGCCATATTGTGAATCAGGTTGGAGGTTTCGGGTTTCAAGAAATACGGATATCTGTTCACGAACCATAGATTCGAAGATTTTTGAGACAAATGGCAACAAGGCTAAGGGACTTAAAAAATATTCCATCCCTGACGAATTTTAGGGGAACTGCCACCAGAGGGCGCGAGAACCGCGGCTGCAAGGGGGCGAGGAACGAGTTATAGGGCTTGTCAAGTGAACGCGTTCATGAACAACTGACGTTATTCCATGGAGTAAAACCAAAGACAACATGGCCAGCCAAACCACAATGTGCATGCATCGAATTTTGGCATTGACATTTATTTCATTTTGAATGCTTGTCTAAGCAAATGGCATTGTGGTATTGAGCCAATTTGATAGTGTGTTCATCAATTAACACCAAACATGTTCATTTTGGTGGGTTTTGTAACGCAACTCACTCAAAATCACTTGATAATTGAAAATTCAATGGGCGGATGCTGCGAGTTGACTGTGTTTGTCTCAGTTCTTCCTCCCCAAAATTCCCAAAATCAGGGTGCCGAACCACATTTTTCCTTAAATTTCCTTCACTTGACATGCCCTATACCACGGTAGTTAGTTCGAGATGAATGAATAGGAACTCCTAAAAATACGTGAGAATAGGACATTGGACATTGAAGTGTTTGTAACTGCAACTTAAAATAAAAAAAAAAACAAAAGAGTTTTGGAATTTTGAATAATTTAGAACTTTTAGCTAAGGTGTAATTAAATGTCGAAATCGAAAGACAAACCCTCAAATCATCTCGTACCTAAAAACGTCAGGTTTGAGGGACGCTCTGCTTGACTGACCTGTCATCAAATCGAAAGCATGCTTTTTCTTGCTCGCTTCCCCGATCTAGAACGATGTTAGTGCTCTGAGTTTAGTCACTTATTTTCACCCTTTTCCCGTACTGATCGCATTTGGAATGTTCTCCGTGGTAAGATGTGGGTGGGTAAAGTTGCTAAAGCACTTCAAGACAATTGGATTATACTCCATCGGCACTTAAATTGGCCATGCAAACAAAGGTCATACAGCTCGTTTTACACTCAGTTTTTTGAGCCCCTGATGCGGTTCTCGCGCCCTCTAGTGTCAGCCTTACGGAAATTTATTCTATAAACATAGATAAAGTTATGGAACATTAGTCACTTAATTCTTATCGATTGCTCTTATTGTGAACACAAATATATTGTTTCTTTCCAAAAACCATTTGACAATGTTCGAAGCAAAAAAGAAAATCTGTTAATTAATATAGACAACTTTGAAAACTGAAGGGTTTGTACCTTTTGTATTTAAACACTACTTTGAAACAAGGATGTGCATTCATTATTGGATGGAAATCAAAATCTTTAGCCATCGGATGGACCAACACCAATGATCTGATTAAAGCGATTCTTTGACAATAAAGAGATTGTGGAAACAGGCTAATAAAAGACCAAGCTAATACAGAGCATTCTTAGAAATTGTATGGCATTTAGGGAAATACTTGAGCTTATAAATCTCTACGCTAGAGGGGACAATCGCGCCCACTGACTCAAACAAAGAAAATACCATTTCCAATCTTTGTCGAATCGCCATGTGATATTTTAACAACGCAAACACACTAGTGATCCTAGATGTGTAATACATAGGTTTTTTCTTAAATCTCAGGAACTATCCACACAAATTAGGAAGCAAAGTAATGTCTAATTTCTCTCATCGTCATTTCATTTCTCCCACCTAATCCATTCAAAAGCGCGAAAGGGTACAAAGCACTTCAATCCTTAGATAAGGGCTTGGATATGGGGTTATATCAAGGCACTCGATGGCTAATTAATCAGATTAATGGAAATGGTCGCCCAAGGCCGCTGCCAAAGCATGGATCTTTTTTTTCTCAAATGAGGCTCACAATCCTGAAGAAACCTGTAAACCAATGGGTGCGCTTACTTTTTTCAGGTCAAGCCTAAGATCCCGCCCTTGGCCTGGATAAAGAGACGTCCCATGGGTTTCCACGCCCAAGGTGGGAAGTTCCAGTGGGTTGTGAATATAGAATTTCCACCCTTCATCGCTTCGGTAATGGTCTTCCTCCAGCTCTTGAATTTTGAGGTACAAGTTGTGGAAGATCCCGGCCAAATGGATTAGACTATCATCTGGAACGACCAAAATAGACTTCCCGTTCATTAATCTCTCATGTTTTCTGACTTGATCACCATTAACTGGTGAGGAAGTACCACAATCATCTTGCACACGATCTACTTACTCAAGGTATACGTATGACACACGCCCATCGTTGTCAAAGAAAGGGACCACGTTCCACGAGCATCGCAAGTGACGTTCCGCCCAAACCAGCACTACATATGAGGAAAAAAATAGATCAATTAGAGTGCTTGCTAGGGCTAAGAAGAGACATTGAGAAGACTCGTAAGACTCAAGTCATTTCGAGAATTTTCCGAGATTCTAAAAAACTCTATTCCTTACCTGAAATTTGTGACTTCTAACAATACCTCTTTTTTTGGTTATCTTAAAAATATTCTTTTCCTCAATATGACATTTACAAAATCCTATGGTTTTGCTACAACTAATCTTCTCCTCAATTGTCAAGACGTAAACACTGTTATAGTAAACACTATAAGTCGTTCGTTTTTTTATTGTTTATTGTTGATAACCAATCAAAGACAGAATAGATAAAGAAGAGTAATGACACAGTGAAGGCGAAAAATCCGACAGATCAAAACATTGGTCCAAAAGATAATTTAAAAAATATAGATACACGTAAACGCAGAAAATAGTAATGTCATCATTAAAAAAACCAAAATAAACCACCACCAGAACATGGATTAAATGCTTGCGGGCCCAAAAAAAAATATTTAAAGTTGTCAAACATGTTTTTCTGGACTTAAGGATAACATTTTTGAAGCACAAGTCTAAGATTTGAATTACTTTTAATTTAGAAACACTCGTATGAGTTCGAGTCCAAGTCCGTTTCGATGGCCAAAAAACCTGTTAGACTCGAATCATTGTTCTAGGACTCGTTTACAACCCTAGTACTTGCTCATTGGCAAAGATATGAGAGGATGAACACATTGTTAATGGTTCCTGCTCTTATCCTTTCCGAAGTCTTTGGATTCATCCAACAGAAGCTAAACAAATTTCTGGTCGAAGAGACATGGAGGAAGGTGAAGCGTAATGATTATGAATTACCTTCAGAATGAACAAGTACTCCGCACAAATATCTCGAAAACAATAGAAAGTAGGAGCTTCGAACGGGTTTCATCTTGCGCAAGGCTAACTCCTCTGTTTTCCATTTATGTGTATTGCAATAAGGCCAAAATACACTATTTGAGGCGCTGGGATCAAGCACCTCAAGCTTTGACCTGGATTCATTGATTGTGATGCAAATGTAATCACTTCGTTCCGGGATCGTTCCCAATCAAGGAAGTGAACAGCTGGAGTTAACACTGATTAATTCCATCCAACCTCGATCGTTTCATGAGTCTTTACCCACATGTCACATGGAGATGGTACAAATTTCTAGTTTGCGCTCCACCACAGATTTTGGTACAAAACTAGTTGTTACATGATCACCCATTAATCAATATGACTTGAAAAAGTTTATTGAGTTTGGACAACATAGCAGTGTCGCTTTAATTCTTGCTATTTACAGCCACTCCATTGGTATACTTGTTTGAGCATTGGGTTGTTAATATGTCTTTGACAGGAGGCCATTGTAACAAAGAGGAAAACGACAACAAAGTTGTCAAAACTATAAAGAACACTCTTAATGAGTTGATTGAGCTTCCAGCATTCCAGAGCCAACATCAATAACAAAATGACAAAAAGGAAACCTATTCTGCCTTCATCTTATAGCTGGTATTTATGAGCGGGATTGAAAAGATCAATAACCCTGTGTTTAGCTTTGTTTTCAAAATACTCACTTCTTAAGCACATCTTGAGCCATGGATGATTATTTTTCTGAGTAAAAATGGAACCTACTTAGAAGATAGACAAACATATTGAGGTAAGATGCATCTCATGTAATCCTGACCAGATCTGTCCATGGTAGTAGTTCACTTGAAGTTGTCTCTGCCTGTTTGTTCGTCAAGTTAACTACTTCATTTCTGCCGAACACGTCTGTTCCAGCTATTCCTGAAAAACATGTTATAAACCCAAGGTAAAGCCTTTAAGTCTGTCTACCTCCTGTACACGTACGTAATATGGCGTCTCCATGATAGATTGGATGAAAGAAAACCATACGGTCTGCTGAATATTTGGGTTGGTTGAGTGAACTGAATGGATCCAGGAAGCAAATGAAGACCGCCTAGAGATGGTCTGAATGCATTGTCTAAAAGTCCATGTTTTTCCTTGGTCTGTTCCAATTTGCGCCAGCTCAATAGATAACGCGGTCTCTCTCATCCGGTCCGCGTAAAGTTTGCCACGAAAAAGTAATCCAAGACCAAGATTGGAACATTCACAAAACACAAGGCCAATTGGCAAGGTATACCTTCAAGCTCAAGTAGAGTGGAGAGCGAGTGAAAGTTATTCAAGGGGTGCCAACTCACTTCTACTTCATAAGTTACGCTCATTTAAGCTTGAAGTTGGCCCGTGGAAATGGTGGCTTGGATAAAGATTGGAGCTTTACTTTGGCATGGAATCTTGTTTATCTCTGTTCTATTGGGGCCATAAACAGCGTGAGATCTCCCAATTTGGACTACATGCTGATTGACATGATTTTTTAAGTGTGTTGAAATGTTACAGATGGAAAAGCTAGTCTCGGATTGAGAGACTCCGTTTGTTCCAAGTGATCGATCATGAGTAAATTCTTGGAAGTTTGATACGATGAAATGCAAAACATCAAAGTTCGAGGATAGAGTGGCTGTTTTGTGAGCGATAACCTGATCATGAGATAGGTCACTTTTTCCACTGAAATCCGTATCCCAAGAACGCTGATACTCACTATGATTGATCTCAAGGAATGTCATAAAACGAGGAGAAATCTGTTCATTTGAGCCAAAAGAAATGACAGACGCTACGCTAAGATATGATTGACATACAAAAGTTATACACTGATTTGATTGGTTGTTGATTGTATGATTTTGATAAGAATACTTTGATTGGTAATCGACTTGGAATTCAATTCGACTTTTCTCTAGCAAATTCTGGCAAGCCCATTTCTTGTACAAGTACTCACACAGATAAAGCAATGTCTCTTTGGAAAGATGGAACATGTATTTGAACAAAAAGCCTCGTGTTCCCAGCGGGGGTCCATGATTAGGAATTATGATCGAAGGACTGCAAATACACAGATTACGTTTTCGGAGAGGAGGATTAGAACGAAAAAAATAACACAACAGATCTTTTGGTCATCTTCCAAATGATCGCAATCACTAAGATTCTAATCTAAGATTCTACTAAGTTCTAATCAACAACAATCTCTCACTCGAACCCTGGAGGAAAATAGTATGGTACCGAATAAAAAGTCTTTTGGGCCATTTTTTAGGCGGCCAAATTGGACAAGGACCTTGCAAGACCATCGAGAGGATATCCCTTTGCACTCCATTCAATATCAGGTTATGGATCTTTTTTGCACCTTACACTGGACCCAAAAGAGGAGTGCATTTATTCTCCAATAGCCGCCGTCCTTGGCCACTTTTGTCTGGATTGGTCCTTTATAAAACTGAAATCGTTCACATTGGTCGCTGAAGCCCCTTGAACGGGTCCTTTCCAGGATATTCTATTTCTGGAGACACTTGGCCAGTTTTCCCTCTAGGCATTGAAAAAAAGTGATCGTGAGGAAGTGGAACTTTTGTGATGTCGCCCATCGTTTCTTTTCGGGTAAATGAGCGTAAAGAATCTCTATCCACAGTAAATATACTCTCATCGGATTCCCGAGAGGACCTTGACTGATTCTAAGATCCAAAGAACAACATGGTAATGGATCGTTAAGAATCAAGATCATGTCTTTTAGATGGTCATGTGATTTTAGAGCCAGGGGAGATCCGGATATTCAAATCCTTAATGGAGATCAAGTTGGGGGGAAGTCTTTGATGACGCATATCTCAATCCCTAAAAGTGCATTCAAACGATGATGAATTGCAATTAAATGAGGGGATGGTATTCATGGGTCTGAACATTTTGATATAACGAACAGATAACGTTGACTCTTGATGTTAAACACGTTCTGATAGAAATCAGTGAGCTTCAAGACAACCCTAAATAGCGAAAAAAGAACTTGGAAAGGTGTAAGGCAGACTCAAATTCTAATTAAGTACGAAAGACACAAATCACTCACAAAAGTTTACGTTGCACATTCCGATTTAGAAGAAAACTGGAAAAATGCTTCCCATGCACATCATGTGCTTCTCAATGAGCTCTAAAAGAGCTGAGCCTCTTCATGCCACACATCACTAATAGAGATGGACTAGGTCAACAAATTAGTGTGATAGGATCATACTAAAGCTCTACATCATAGTAATTTTCGGAGTGGAGCTCCAAGACAAGACTTTACTACGGTGAGTGTGACCACGAACTAATCCCAAAACATGACAAGACTGACAAGGGAAAAGGCAAGACAAGATTAAGATTATCATTCAAAACTTGGTTTGAATATTTTCAGGAGCATCAGACTAGTTTGAAAAGGAGTGCCAATCTGGCACAGAATTGGTGTTGTTGAATGCTTGGTGCCACGTTCAAACCTTTTATAGACCAGTTGTTCTTGTGACTCCTTTACATAGAAGGAGCCACAGAGTAAATCTGTGGGAGGAGTAAGAAACAGGGGCTATTCACGCAACCTCTGTACATCAGAGAGCCAGCTGGCATGTCCAATGCTCCACACTTATGTTATCATTAATATAACTCTTACATCACCCTCGGGAGTGATCGCAGATTTGCTCATTCAAGCTGTTACAGTAGCAACTCATATTGAAAGTTGAATACCACTAAGGAGCTTGAACTTGGCTAGACAGGGATCCAAGATGGAAAGTGGACGTTCGGCTGTTAGCCTGAGGGCAACATTTTTGTATGCTTTAAGCCACTTTCTTAGGGGCAGTGTTCGCCACAACCACCCGCCAATAGAATATGTGTTGCGTGAGTGAATCCTGTTTCTTAGTCGGCAAGTAGAAAACATTTTTTTCAAGTAAATATCTTACCATTTCGCGTTAAGCTGTTGTTTCTTCAAGCAATGATCTATGTAGCTCTATCTATTTCAACCTAGGTGGGAGTTTAGTGCTAGGGCTTTGTTCGATTCTCGAATGAAACATTCAGGTAAACACCCTGTCACTTCAGGATGACATCTCTGTTGTTTTTCAAGTAATCATTGATATTTTAGCGGCGCCCATTTGTTGCTCTTAAGCGAAATCTCAAGTAGAGAATTTCTTCCCACAGACATGCTTCGCCCAACAACAATAACTTCCCCAGGGGTGACGTTTACGTTCCCCACCTTGTCAGTCTTGAAAATGAGTGTCTCTTGGAAGAAGTTTTCGTATTAAGTCTCTCGAAATGTCAAATTAGTCAAACTTCTCCCATTCAATGTGTTTTTTTTGTCGCTTCCGCAGTTTTTTGTCATTCGCCACAAAGGACCCAGCAGGGGCCACGTTCCTACTGGGTTGGCGATAGCAAACATAAATATTAGCCAAGTATGAAGGGCAGAAAAAACGAGGACGATATCCAATCATCATTTGGGGAATTCACCTTTACCAATGAGCGTTATTAACTTTAGGTCAGGTAATAGATCTATCCATAGAGAACACTTGTTGTAATAATAATAATAATAATAATAATTGAAGTTGAAGGGAGGAGAAGTGATGTAGTGTTTAGCGCAGTTTCCTAGCATGGGAGAGGTCACCGGTTCGATTCTCCTCCCCGACCTTTCTCAAGGAAACTTTTAGACGCTAACCACACCCACAGACGGAGAACCAATCTGATACCGGACTTGAAACTGCCTAACGGAATTTGGACTTGGATGATGCGATGGCTGGCTTCGCTGGCCGGGCGAGGTGCACCCTCCGACCCTAGAACCCCCAACCAAAAAAAAAAATAATCTTTATTGCGACTCTTGGTCATGTATGGCGTAAAAATAACTGTAGTAAAATTATCCAAGTTATGATAAATGATCCATGGATTATGACTCTCAAATGTATTGATTCCATCACGTCCTCAGCAATTATTGTAGCTCTGTGGATGAAAGCAAAACTTGGGAAAGGCATTCAGACTTAATCAGTTTCCTACCACTCCACTCAAAAGATTGTTCCATGTACGAAAATCTGTCTCTTGGGGCTGCAGCAGATATAATCATCGTTAGACGTGAGATGCAAATAGATGCCAGAGTCTATGAGTGGAATGTATTATGAAAAGCAGCACAATTTTTGGCCCATGAGCACGGAGAAACTAGTTGCCTTTGTCTTCTAGATATTCTTAATGATCCCATGCAACGACTATGCGTAATGAAGTGGACTTTAGCGTTGGTTGGTATTCAGATCTTTGGTGCATACATTTGAGGCTTTAATGACTATCATTTCTCCTTCTTTATGACTTGAAAGACGGTGGACCCAAACGTTTTTGTGAATCATCATCACCGACAAGTTCATCAGACAGAAGTCTTGCTTTGAAAAGTGGGTCTCTAACTCACTTTTGGCAGGAACCTGGCTTTTGTAAACCTTTTACGACAACTCGAGAACCAACTTTTAATCGTAGATGTGGGTAAGCCACCCGAACTAGTGTCTTCCTCATAAGCTCTAACTCGGACAAAGGAAAAGTTAATTGGCCGAAGGACAGGACAAAAAGGGCCAAGTTTTGCTTCCATAACTCAATTGGAGAGTGGGACTGTTCTATTTTTTTCCTGATTTATGAGGCCATCAGCGCTATCTTATCCAAAACATGGCAAAAGCCCCAAAAGCGGTTTCCAATGAACTGTTGTTCAAATACGATCAAGTATTTGGGTGATTATTGTAGTGAGAAAACAGTATCAGTCAACACCTTAGGGGTTGTGCAAATAGCTTCACTACGACCTATTTTAATGGTACTTGGTTCAACACGTGTTTACCAGGATATAAAAGGATTCATTGGTAGGTTTCTTTTGAGTGCCTTGACAATGGTTTAACATTAGCAAAAAGGAAGCGTTGAATTGGTCAAGGTCAGCAGTTTAAAATTTGTTAACGGTTCAGGGGGAAGGAAGGTTGCAAAGTGTATTTTGTCTTCCAACAAATTACCTCGCCTTGAACGAGTGTTAAGTGGATAGAGAGGCCAATAAAGGCTCGAACACTTTCAATTTTGACAATATGTTTTTCAAGGCTTTGATCTTTGCCCTCTCTCTCGCTGGAAGAAAAGCTCAGGCAAGACCGTGCGTTCTCTTTCAAACTCAATGAAATTAAAATATAAAATTGAATGAATTACGTTCTTCGTCATGTAAGATTTCACTTGCTGATATGCGGTAGAGTCAATGACAGTCTTTGATTTGCAGCTCTTTCCAATAACTGAGCCCATATTGAAACACTTAAGACCTGAGAGTGCCAAGACGAATGGGTTCAGCATAAACGTTGGGAGGCGAAGACAATGCATTTAATGCCCTCGCTGAAATAAACATTTCCCTTAAATACTTTTACATGCCTCCAAAAACCTGTCTCTTTATTATGGTACATCTAGTGTAAAATATAAAATTTATGTTTTGAAAAACTAATTCTTGACCACTAACATTGACATACTAAGACAATATTCAGAGAGCAGACAAAAGCTATATAAAAAATCAAATTGCCTAGATAGTACTTTCAAAACCTGAAATAAGTGAAACCTAAACTCATTTTACTCAAGATACTGGTTAATTTAGCTAACAAGCATTTCTTATTTCTTGTGTTGAAAACTCAAATTATGTTAAAATTGGTACTATTTTAAAGCACATGTTCATGTGGAGACAGATTTTCTGCAGCGCCTATTCGTCCACATTTGGCGAGGTTCTCGCATTTAAAATGGCCTTTTTCTTCTCGCAAGGGAACCTGGCAAACTCAGCACCGATTACTCTTTTTGTCAAGAATGTCAAGAATATGTAGACATAAGTCCATGTCGGACAACCGACCACACGGGAAGCTAAACAGCACAATCGACAACCCCTGCCTCTTCGGAATTGATCACAAACCGGTTTTTGTATTGTTCATCCAGCCGAATGGTCGACTGTCTGACATCCAGTGTCTAGACATAGATGGATTTAAGAGCAAAATGAAACAATTTTCGTCTTAACAGGATTTTCCAGTTTTCTTATTTATCTTCAAAAGGCATTAAATGTCATCTTGGTATTTTTCATTAATTTTTCACTAACACATTGCTTTATCTGAGGTTATTGAAATCATTATGGTGGGGAATCATTGATTGATTGCATACTAAATGTTGATCTTGTTACGCTCACATTTATGTTGGAAACAGGAGGACTATAGAAAGTGAGACTGCTTAACTTCAATAGCTTTAAAACAATTGCATTAAAGGCCCTGAGACAACCTCAGACCTGCCATAAACAAATGCATAAGCAGCCTCATAGATGCATGCTTGGATTGCTTTGACAGCTAAGAGAGGAACAAGACTTGGATGATTGACAGATCAAGATCACAAACGCAAGACCATTGCAATCAAGTCAGCTTGAATATATCAATTTTTTTGTTTTTCTTTTTGTAAACAGGCATCTTCTTTGGTGCTTTTTGGAGGCCGTTTTCAAACCGGAACAAGGATTTTAATCTCACTCCTTAAAAAAAGAAGTGACATTGCAATTCATCAGAAATCCAATAGAGATGCTTCTCACCTTGAGTGTCGAACTCAAAACAAATTTAGTTAGAACTGTGTCTCAACTGCATTGTCACTGCTTATACTATCTATGTAAGGTACAATGGTCAGTGGCAGAGATGTTTAGCAAAATTAAAGGACGCAAAGTTGCAATGCTCAAGCCAAGGAATAAATTGATGAGCAACATTGAATTAGGAAACCTAACCATCAAGCATGCATCAATTGAATTTTAAAGATGCACAATTTTTGTATTGCTAATGGAAATGTGGCTGTTATTTGAAATTGAAATATCCATACTACATCCTTTTTTTGGTTTGTATTTTCACGGACTTTTCCAACTGCTAAAGGGAATGCAATCTCCAGTACTATTAAAATGAAAGGCAATTGTTTGTATATCTATTACCTTTCAATCTTTACATGATATTTGGTCTACCAACCAATTTGAGATGGCACACCGAGCTAGTCTTTGAAATGTCCTTCAAATGCAATTAATTACACTTGCAATTGCGCTGTTTCTCAATGTAATTAATTACAACTCAATTTACATGCAATTGTAATCCCAATAACAATTACAACACAGGTCTGATCTGATAAAAAGAGAAGACATGACAAAGTAATTGGATCAATTTCCTAGCATGAGAGAGATCCTTGGATCAATTCTCCTTGGATCAATTCTTCTTGGGAGTTATCCCCACCAACAGACATAGCATAAAATTATGTCACTGCCTTTTAGAATTTGGTAATAGATGATGTGCTGGCTGGCTTTGCTGGCTGGCTTTGCTGGCAGGGTGTGGCTCACCCATCCACCCCTGGTATCCAAAACCAAACCAAAAAGGACTTTGTCTTGAGATCATTCCATATTTTGTTGTTGATTGGTCTCAAACAAATTGCGACCAATCCTGAGGTTGTTTTTAACCAACCAACTCTTCTTTGCTTTGCAGGCATCTTTTGAAGGAAAATCCATCCAACATGGAAATGAATTAATATCTCAGCATTTACAAGAGAAAAAGCACAAATATTAATGTTCTCACACAATGCAGAACTATTTTGACAACCCACACTATCAGTGATGCTTTTTTGGCAAAGCTTTCCTAGGAGATGGTGTTCAAAGGCCGTTCTAAAGCATACCTCACGGTCTTATTTTCTATACAATATATCTTGTTTCTTGACTTCTCTTTTTTATATTTTGAAAATGAGACAAAGTGTGCTAGATTCTGGTCCAGGAATGCTTAAAGATGAATGCAATTAAAAATGAACTGAATGAACTTCTTGGGACAAATGACAAAAAAATTTATCGAAAACGAAGGAAAAAATCACAAATAAAAAATATTCCGTTCTCAGGTTTTAACTTTCAGAATGTCTGCCAAGTTCCTAGATTTTAATTGACATAGCCAAAGAGGCGTTCACAGATGAAACAAATCCAATTTTAGGGTTTCTAATTCCATGATGCTTTTGGAAGGGACCATGTCACAATCACACAATTTTCAGCCTCAATCTGGCTCCCTTGTCAGTTCTCTCTCCTAAAGTCGTGACGTTCCGAAACGAAAATTGATGGATTCGCGTTTGAGCTGGATGGAAAACAAAGGCTCACACTCACTCACCTCTTTGATCATTTTGGGTTTGGCATGAGCTGTCTTCTCCCAAAGAGTGAACGCATTGAGCCCTGGTATACGAAGGAGTTTGGCTACATCTTCTTTTGGATTCTTCACGGACGGTTTGGTCTTGGTAAAATTGGAGTCTATTATGGTTTCTGGAAGGCGGTCCAGACCATACTTGCTTTTCAACAGATTGATGGCCGTCATATTGAACTGATTCTGGAACCAATTCGAACACAATATTAGATAACATTGACCGGTTTCAATTATGGAAGAACGCAAGTATTTTTTGGGCAGTATTTTATGGAGCCAGTCCACGAGTTCAGCTCAAAGGAGCTATTGCAAGAAACCAAGTAATAAAACCATCTAATGGAGCATTCCAACCATTTTTGCTATTAGAACCCAAAAATGCTCCTCAATCTAAACGAGATTCAACATATTTTGAAAGTGCAGCCGGTCTATTTGATCCAAAACTTTGGATCTTGGGGAACGTCGAGTTCGTTCAAGTAATAATATCCATTCATTCTAGAGTACTTTGTCGTAGCCATTTATTCAAGCTAAATAACTGAAGATTCGTCAATCTAGTATATGTATGTACCTCGTTTTCTCTTTAAGCGGGCTGAAAAGAAGACTTATTTCATGCTACTCTTTGACTACTGGTTGTTGTCCTAAAAGATCCAGAGATTCCTGACTAAAACAATATTTTTCTTACTTTGTGAAAACGAGATATTCAATCGATTTAATTTCGAGAAGTTTTCTTATCTTCCAATTCTTTATACGGTGGATAAATTAGATAATATAGCTGAATCAAACTTGATCTCCATGTAACTTTTAGTGACTATAACAACAAGGTGCTCATTTACTTAATCTAAACTCTGAATACACAAATTATGATACAGAAAAGTTGGAGATGAGCTTTCTATTTTGGTATCGAGAACGACGGGCTCGTGCCCAATCAAGATTACGTTCCGGGTCTCCAATGTCGAAATTAATGGATTGGATTGTTATCTTTTCGTCTTTCACATGGAGAGCTATATCACGCCCACCCAAGCGTTATGAATTCATTCTGACGATTCATCGAAGTCATTCTCGAGGCCAGATTGCTTTAGAACACGGAACAGCTGGAGACTTTCCTCCCAAACCCAAGTTTTGGATTGTTTTGAAAAAAATGTCTTTTTATTGCTTATAAATGTCTCCTTTTTGCACTTAATAGTACAAAAATCTTTAAAGAACTGTCAGCTAATGAAATATTGTCGTGATGAAAACACAAGACCAAATATACTTGAAAGGTTGCTTGGCTGGGCGAATATGGTATGACCGATCCAATTTGCAGATTCATGTAAAATAAATGAACAATAAAAAAAACATCGTCAAGTCAATGTTCCTTGCACGTGATTGGAGAAAGTGACATGAGAACCGACAATACTTCCATTTGTAGCTGAAGAAGGTTCTAGGCTTTTAGGAACTAAAAGGGTCACTCCGAATCTATCATTCATTTTGATATTAGCGCTGAAGCATAACATGCTCACGTGCTGAGACCACTTATCGTTTATGTGGACTGATTGAGTGTCTTGTACTACGACAATCAGGGGTTCCTGGTCAATGGCATAACAGTCAAAAATGTTCTCTTTTATTCTGAGCTTGCAGTCATTACAAGATCTATAGAAGAAGAGGTATATACATGTTCATGGTAAACCCTTGATGAAGGACAGTAATTAAAGACCGATTGAGTATTCTATGACTGAGTCATCTCCATGAATGCAGCCGCTTGTTTACATATTTCGTGAGGATCTACAGTACATATAATATGCCTTACACAAGAAGGACGAATGACGGGGGTGGCCTCATCTCGAAAGGAAATGGATTCTTGATTGATCTATCAGACTCCAATTGAGCAAACAAACTTAATAGTCAAGGATTAGGCATGTTTTAGAAGACGTCATCACAAAAGGAGGAGGACCTGAGCTAAGGGGGAAGTACGTAGGAAGCTAGATTACCACCTAAACTGTTTGTGAAAGGCCGACAAAGAGTACATGTTTTTATCCCATTTTGTTACTGTGAACACTTACAAAAGGCTACATTTTGAAAGATTGTACGAATCGGATGTTCTTTAAGGTTATATAAGAACTAAATGATAATTTCATTTGTCATAAAGCTAAATTCTTCGAAATTTATTGCGGGCTCTAGACAAAAGGGAAAAAAAATGCTAAAAAGATAAGATGTGATATCTTTTTAAAATGACTAAAATCAAAGTAGGTATGAAATTCTTCCAAGATCCACAAAAGCAATTGGACCGTATAATTTTTCTCTTTTTATTTCTTTTCTAAATTGATTACATTTTCATTGCACTATTATTCTTATTTTCTTATATACGAATGATTTTGCCTCTATAACAAACTAAAAATGTTTCATGTTTTCACACACTGCCAGTTCCTAGACACATTCCGTTACCCTCGCACATAATTGTCTTTTTTAGAATTGACTTTAATCATGGAAAAAGTACGAAATTACCTAATTGCTATCCTTCGCCTAATCGCAAACAAAACAAAAAAAGTTCCCGTCTCAAAGTGATATCTAATTTGACTTAGAAACATCCCTTCCTTAGTGAATTACGTTCCAAAACCACGGACTTTCACAAGCTGATACATTGGGCTAGAATCTTAATCCTAGTGCATACTCCCTTTGAATGAAGGGCATAATTCAGGTCATACAAAATTCTCTCTTTAGATTTAAGTCCATAACTCTAGAAGTCCATGCAAAACCCCATCAAAAAAATTATCACATCGTATCATGTTGGATACCAAGTGGGAAATCAATCCTCAGCCGTGACCTTGCCTGTGAGTTGGATTAGTTGATTAGTCATTAGTGAGTTCCACAGTTAATATGGATCAAATCTGAGCGCTTTGATTACATCAGATTAGAAGAGATAAATATCGGATAAAAATGGCGTTGTAATCCAAAGGGTAGAAAAAATTAACACCAGGTCCCTTCCCGTTCAGTCTTGTACTTCATAGATGTTACTAGTAGCTTTTATGCCATTAGAGTTTTTTGCGTTTTGCTGTAACACTCAGATGAGAAACCCCAAAATCCTCGGGACCTCCGCTGCCCAAATATTTCGGAATCAAAAATCTGCGGTGGCAAAGATGCAATATTTGGAACGCTCTGCCAAATATTCAAGACCAATATGTCTGAAAGGCTTTTCACCTTCGATCACAGAAAGTAGCGTTCAAATATGACTGGCCCCTCTTATCAATCTTTCTCCACATTTGATCCTTTTACTTTCAAGGGAGACGATCCCCATCATTTCTAAACCTCTTGAATTGGGTTGGATAAGTACAGTAGCTTTAGGAGGTTATGGAATGACCTCAATCGATTCTCGAAAAATGAATCAACAGAAAATTTACATTTAAATTGTTCCCAGTCAAGTCGTTGCTCAAGCACCTGGTTGAGAAACTAAGTAGAGGCTATGCCTGTCATTTTGAGAGACCACTTCTGGGTCACGTCAAGTGGATCCATGTTCCGTTTTCCCGCCTTCTAAGTGGAATCCTATTTGATCACTTGTCAAGCACGTCAAAGCCTGAGAATGATCTTCTTGGTTAAGCATTTTATTTTTAAACTGAGACCTTCTGGGTTCTGGGTGGGGGAGGGGATTTGAGAGGCCAAAAGGCCCGAGACCTTCAGCGGACCATTTTTGAAGGGATAGGAGGTATAGAATACAAAAATCCTCTCTGTTCAGCCTTGGTGAGTGGTCACGTATGCGTACGTAAATTCTGGTCATTACTCATCTTGAGGCTTTTGGAGCTTACAAGTAGGCATTCTTAGTCATAAAAATCAATATTCGTATGAATATCTAATAGTAAAAGATTTTTAATTGTGACAGCATGTGGTCGCAATTAGTTGATTATCAACTGTGACCCTTTCCTCGCAAACCGTTTGAAACGACCTTGAAATAGGACACTTTGGCATTATACTTGTTCCAAGATGAACGCATATGTTGTTCCCAAGAATGCTTTTAACGTGGTTTGTGCATCGAGAAATGCTGCCCAAGAAAGGTGGATGGGCTTGATTACTTCGCCTTCTTTCATAATATTCTTGTCTATTGTACAGTCACGCATATCATGGTTAACTCAATAAAGCTCGTTACATAACTTACTTTGTTACAAAGGGTGATGGCCGGATAAGTAAGACTGCTGTTTCTTTCCACTCGCACTTGAACGGATACGGGTTCGGAGAGGAAATGCCGCACTCTGTCCGTGATTTGGGCCACCATCACGGCGAAGCAAGCCGTGAGTAAGAACACCCAAATCAAGCGACGGTGCCGATGCCTGGATTCATCCGTAGCTGCTCGCAACCCCGAGATGTTCACTTGAGCCAAGCTCATCATATTGGAATTGGGTGATATGGGTATTGGTATTGGTAATGGCGAGGCGACAGGTAGGGTCTTGAATGCCAGGCCATTGCTACTTGGTCTGGAACCGCAATTCTCGAGGATCGTGGCACATCGTGACTGTTGGGAGGTCCTCATTAAAAAACAAAAGGTGCAAATAAATAGGCCGTTAATCACTGCATCCACTCGGCCACTCCTTCACTACGGCTCGGTCGACTCTGGTCAAGGGACAAGTTCGATTCACTTTGAGGGTTTTTGCATGCACTTGAATGTCTCCAGAAGAATGAATGTGGGACGTGAACCTCCCTTTGGCCTCGACGGGAAGGATGCAGGAGGACCGAGGTGCCTTCGCACTCTCTGGAGAATGCCAACGGCCGTTTGCGACGCCACTGGCCGGTTCGAAAAAGGACGTACGTCCGAGCTTCACGACTGGCGTTGAAATGCATCCACGATAATACTCAGAAAGGTTGATGACGAGGGTCCTTCCAATTTGGAGAGGCCTAATCCTACTTTGGAGAAGCCTCTTTCAAGTGGTGCTGATCTTATTCTCCTGGCATGGGAGGTCTTTCTTGACAAGCCTTTTTCTCATCGACATTATGTCATCAGCTCGAAGACTTACTTTTCCATATTTTGTCAAGGAAATTCTATATATTTTCAATACTTCCCACTGACTGCTTTGAAATCCTAGGTTGCCCCAGCAATAGGGTCCTATTGACCTTGAAATTGCACCAAGGTTGGCTTCGAACGTGTTTCGTGCCTAGCGCAACGATTGTCCCTGCATAACCTATACAGACCTGAATTATCGTTGCTTATGTGCAAATCCAACACCTCTTGCCCCATAATTTGTTAAAGTTGAGCAGAGCTTCAAACTAGTTAGATGGAGCTATATTTATGCAATGAAAGATATTTTTAGAGTTCCATCATAATCTTAGGAAAAAAGTAACTATTCTCGTCAATTGTTAATGGCGTTGTACCCTCTGGCAAAGTTTTTACCATCTTTTGACTTCATTTCATGACTTACTATGATGAGGCGATTTAAAAGCTTCACTCTTCCCAGTGGTTACCCGTGTTATGAATCCCTCTAATATTGAAATTTGAAAAATGCAATTAATTTTTTTTACGGACTTCCTTACCGCTACCGGGATTGGAATCCCAGCAGTTCAAGATGATAAGATTATTTATTTTACTTGACTTTTATTTATATATATTATTTGATCGACCAACGAGTTGGAGTTGGCTGATCTGGCTAATCCTTGAATATAAGGTTGATCCGGAATTTTAGTCAAAAACTTGTCCAAGTCTGACTTAAATCTTGCTACTGGATCAACGCCTACATAAGTCCACCGTATATTTGAGGCCAGCAAATTGAACAATGAAGGAGCCCGAGAAAGAAGAGAGTTGGACTTCATTGTTTTAACTAGCCTGGATTGAATGACTACTGGTCGGATCAACCTGCTGGATGCTTGAAAAGGAGTGCGGTACTACTTGATCAATGATCATAATTTGTGTTTTTTTAGGTCAGAAAGAACCACAACGGTAAGCCGTATGAAATTTTGCACTCAGCTATAATGAGGGTGGTAGCTGATCCTTTATTTCTAACCATGTCAAATCAATCGATTTTCCATTGCTAGATTTTGTTTGCAAACAAGTCAAGCAGTGAAAGTTGCATTATAAAATATAAATTTTATAAAGGGAGGTGAAATGGTTGAGCCCTTTACTCATCCTGCTTGCTGAATCCAAATGAAACGCACCCAAAAAGTTGATGGGATCATCAAAATCAATGCAAAAGGACCACAAGATGTGGAAATTTACCAAAAACTACCAAGAACTTTCACGTGTAAAGTCGGCCTGGAATTGATGTAAAGTGTTATATTTTTCAAAAGGGAACCTCTCCACTCTAATCATGAACCATGGCATAATAGAGACACACTTGAGGTAAGAAAGTAGTTAATGTCATTCTCCTCATTCGGGAGGAGACTTGGCGTAGCGGTTAGCGCAGTTTCCAAGTACGAAAGCGGTCCCCGGTTCGATTCTCCTCACCGACCTTTCTCAAGGAAATTATTAGCCGCTAACCCCACCCACAGACGGAGAACTAATCTGATAATGACTACGAGACTGTGTCAGACATTTAGGCAAGCGCCGGTACCAGCAAACAAACTTGCTTGCCAATGCCAGTGATGCAAAATTGGCGTTTCAAACTGGTTTCAACGAAGCTGGCCTTTCCCCCTATAACAATGTGAAAGAAGGGTCAGCTTCTCAAAAACATGTTTCAAGGCCCCAAACTTGCATCACTGACACTGGTACCAGCAAACAAACAACCCTGCCAGAGCTTGTCTAAACGTCCCCATACGAATGATGTGATGCCTAGTTACGCTGGCCGGACGAAGTTCACCCCTCCGACCTTAGCCATGGAAGTAGTGGAGAGGAAAGCTCTCTGAAACCTCGCTAGAAGACGTTTCAGTTTTGCGTTACCTCTGAATTGAGTACTTGAACATGAAGATGGAATTCATTGAGCACCCTCTCAGCAGGAATGCATCTGATCAGGAGGTAACGCATAGCTCTACAAAACCTCGCTAAAAGACGTTCGATCTTCGACCGAGCTTTACTCTCCACTGCTGACGTCCTCCATGCCCTAGCACCCCAAATACAAAAAATGCCACACCCTTATAGACACATATTTGTTTGAGTAATTCCAATTCAAATCAATCAAATGCATTTCTCTTTACATGAGTTGACTCAATTATAGCCTCAGAAAGGAATGGTCAGTTTTGATCTCAATCGAACATCTGTGTCATAAGTTATGAGTGCAAATTGAGTGTGCTAGCGCCACGTTGGTAAGATCTTACCAACTGGTGCTAATGGTGCATTTAGACAACACTTGTTTTGACACATTATGTGATCACATATTCGACAAGAAGTTGGCAATGTGACACAAATCAAGATTCAGAGAATTTACACACACCAGTACTACACAGAAGACTATCTGTGTCAAATATACTGGGCCTTGACGAGATTATTGGTTCTCAATGATGGCGTGCGATCAGGTGACAAAGGTAGGAGTATTAGTTGACCGAATTGAAAAGTTTGAAAAAATATGAAAAGTTTCATTGGTTTCATTTGTCAGTCTATGATAACGTTTCCTGCCGTCATTACAATGCTGAGTGACTTACTTCAGAAAATCAAGAGGGTAAATTGTTTCATTTATCTCATACTAAAAATAACCTTGTTTGGTAAAACCAAAGCATCTGATTTATTTCATCGCTGGTCATGCTGGGGCTGATCTTATAAAACATCATGAGAAAACGTCCTATGTGCGACTAGACAGTCTGGCTGGACGACGGACATGCGATAGTGGATGTTATAAAGATTTTGCATGTAGGGTCTTGAACTAGACATCGCCGAATGTGACCAAGTGCAGTTTTGATGAGTGACCAGCCAACTGATTGGAGCAGGGCCCCACTCAGTGAAACACAGGCTATTTCCTGTTTTATTCCTATTCTTCTTCTTCAATCCAAGCTGGGCGGCGGCCCCTGTCGAATTCGTTGCTCCGCAAAATGTGACGAGAATCCCTATGGTTCATTTAGACGACACTTGTTTTGAACACATATTGTGATCACATATTCGACGAGAAGTTGACAATGTGACACAAATCGAGATTCAGAGAATTTACACACACCAGTACTACACAGAAGACTATCTGTGTCAAATATACTGGGCCTTGACAAGACTACTGGTTCTAAATGATGGCGTGCGATCAGGTGACAAAGTAGAGTATTAGTTGACCAAAATGATAAGTTTGGAAAAAATATGAAAAGTTCCATTGGTTTCATTTGCCAGTCTATGAAACGTTTCCTGCCGTCATTACAATGCTGAGTGACTTACTTCAGAAAATTCAAGGGGGTAAATTGTTTCATTTTTTCTTGTACTAAGAATAAACTTATTTGGTAAATACAAAGCATCTGATTTATTTTATCGCTGGTCAATGCTGGTTTAAATGGGCGCTCTGTGTTGGTCAATTGTTAAACTCCAAGGGAGACCATATCTGACCACTCAAAGTTATGTCAAAATGCATTTTGTTTCTTCAAATTTGCAACATATCTCGCAAATGCCGTTATTTTGAACACATTCAACTTGAATTTTTAGTCATTAAATATTTCACCACCAAACATGATTGAGGATCGTGAAAAAATACTGATTGCAATTATATCCCTAAGGTCACGCTTAATCTTGCGTTGGGCGATTGCGCTGACCTTGCCTGAGAATTGTTTCACAATTCGCAGAAATTGGAGCAGGTTCCAATCAAATATGTGGGCCATGTGTTCGAGGATATGTCATGTGAAAGCCGTATGTGACCAAATATGTGTCAAAATAAGTGTCGTCTAAATGCACCATTACCAGCGCCACAAGAATTGCAGGCTGCCCAGCGCTTTGAACGAGCCATGAGAACTTGCTCCGAGAAGCAATGTCCGACAGCGATTTGCCTTCTTCATCATGCCAAGATTTGTTTATTTTCTTGAGTCTATTCAATTTGACCTTTCAAATGTGGCTTTATACTTTGACTTTACTTAAAAGTAGTTTTGAGGCTTTGCACGGCCACCCACTATGTTTGATTTTTCACTAATATATACTGATGGGAATGGGCAAGTAGCAAGTCATCACAGACACCCAAGTACTACTTGTTTACTAAGCAAAGCTGGCCAAGTAACTAGAACTTGGGCAAGCTTAACCAAGCGAGATCCGTGCTAAGCGTAAGGGGCTACCCATATAGTTAGCATCAGGAAAACCGCCAAATGAGGATTTTTATGTTCCGTAGTTAAATCAGATCGGCCACTCG
>NC_081446.1:3458420-3559116 GCF_007210705.1 Tigriopus californicus
GCGCATTTGATTACATCAATTAGAAGAGATAAATATCGGATAAAATGGCGTTGTAATCCAAAGGGTAGAAAAATTAACACCAGGTCCCTTCCCGTTCAGTCTTGTTATTCATAGATGTTACTAGTAGCTTTATGCCATTAGAGTTTTTTGCGTTTTGCTGTAACACTCAGATGAGAAACCCCAAAATCCTCGGGACCTCCGCTGCCCAAATATTTCGGAATCAAAATCTGCGGTGGCAAAGATGCAATATTTGGAACGCTCTGCCAAATATTCAAGACCAATATGTCTGAAAGGCTTTTCACCTTCGATCACAGAAAGTAGCGTTCAAATATGGACTGGCCCCTCTTATCAATCTTTCTCCACATTTGATCCTTTTACTTTCAAGGGAGACGATCCCATCATTTCTAAACCTCTTTGAATTGGGTTGGATAAGTACAGATAGCTTTAGGAGGTTATGGAATGACTCAATCGATTCTGAAAAAATGAATCAACAGAAAATTTACATTTAAATTGTTCCCAGTCAAGTCGTTGCTCAAGCACCTGTTGAGAAACTAAGTAGAGGCTATGCCTGTCATTTTTGAGAGACCACTTCTGGGTCACGTCAAGTGGATCCATGTTCCGTTTTCCCGCCTTCTAAGTGGAATCCTATTTGATCACTTGTCAAGCACGTCAAAGCCTGAGAATGATCTTCTGGTTAAGCATTTTATTTTTAAATGAGACCTTCTGGGTTCTGGGTGGGGAGGGGATTTGAGAGGCCAAAAGGCCCGAGACCTTCAGCGGACCATTTTTGAAGGAAGGAGGTATGATACAAAAATCCTCTCTGTTCAGCCTTGGTGAGTGGTCACGTATGCGTACGTAAATTCTGGTCATTACTCATCTTGAGGCTTTTGGAGCTTACAAGTAGGCATTCTTAGTCATAAAAAATCATATCGTATGAATATCTAATAGTAAAAGATTTTTTAATTGTGACAGCATGTGGTCGCAATTAGTTGATTATCAACTGTGACCCTTTCCTCGCAAACCGTTTGGAAACGACCTTGAAATAGGACACTTTGGCATTATACTTGTTCCAGATGAACGCATTGGTTCCCAAGAATGCTTTTAACGTGGTTTGTGCATCGAGAAATGCTGCCCAAGAAAGGTGGATGGGCTTGATTACTTTCGGCTTCTTTCATAATATTCTTGTCTATTGTACGTCACGCATATCATGGTTAACTCAATAAAGCTCGTTACATAACTTACTTTGTTACAAAGGGTGATGGCCGGATAAGTAAGACTGCTGTTCTTTCCACTCGCACTTGAACGGATACGGGTTCGGAGAGGAAATGCCGCACTCTGTCCGTGATTTGGGCCACCATCACGGCGAAGCAAGCCGTGAGTAAGAACACCCAAATCAAGCGACGGTGCCGATGCCTGGATTCATCCGTAGCTGCTCGCAACCCCGAGATGTTCACTTGAGCCAAGCTCATCATATTGGAATTGGGTGATATGGGTATTGGTATTGGTAATGGCGAGGCGACAGGTAGGGTCTTGAATGCCAGGCCATTGCTACTTGGTCTGGAACCGCAATTCTCGAGGATCGTGGCACATCGTGATTGTTGGGAGGTCCTCATTAAAAAACAAAAGGTGCAAATAAATAGGCCGTTAATCACTGCATCCACTCGGCCACTCCTTCACTACGTCCGGTCGACTCTGGTCAAGGGACAAGTTCGATTCACTTTGAGGTTTTTGCATGCACTTGAATGTCTCCAGAAGAATGAATGTGGGACGTGAACCTCCCTTTGGCCTCGACGGGAAGGATGCAGGAGGACCGAGGTGCCTTCGCACTCTCTGGAGAATGCCAACGCCGTTTGCGACGCCACTGGCCGGTTTCGAAAAAGACGTACGTCCGAGCTTCACGACTGGCGTTGAAATGCATCCACGATAATACTCAGAAAGGTTGATGACGAGGGTCCTTCCAATTTGGAGAGGCCTAATCCTACTTTGGAGAAGCCTCTTTCAAGTGGTGCTGATCTTATTCTCCTGGCATGGGAGGTCTTTCTTGACAGCCTTTTTCTCATCGACATTATGTCATCAGCTCGAAGACTTACTTTTCCATATTTTGTCAAGGAAATTCTATATATTTTCAATACTTCCCACTGACTGCTTTGAAATCCTAGGTTGCCCCAGCAATAGGGTCCTATTGACCTTGAAATTGCACCAAGGTTGGCTTCGAACGTGTTTCGTGCCTAGCGCAACGATTGTCCCTGCATAACCTATACAGACCTGAATTATCGTTGCTTATGTGCAAATCCAACACCTCTTGCCCATAATTTGTTAAAGTTGAGCAGAGCTTCAAACTAGTTAGATGGAGCTATATTTATGCAATGAAAGATATTTTTAGAGTTCCATCATAATCTTAGAGAAAAGTAACTATTCTCGTCAATTGTTAATGGCGTTGTACCCTCTGGCAAAGTTTTTACCATCTTTTGACTTCATTTCATGACTTACTATGATGAGGCGATTTAAAAGCTTCACTCTTCCCAGTGGTTACCCGTGTTATGAATCCCTCTAATATTGAAATTTGAAAAATGCAATTAATTTTTTTTTACGGACTTCCTTACCGCTACGGGATTCGGAATCCCAGCAGTTCAAGATGATAAGATTATTTATTTTACTTGACTTTTATTTATATATATTATTTGATCGACCAACGAATTGTAGTTGGCTGATCTGGCTAATCCTTGAATATAAGGTTGATCCGGAATTTTAGTCAAAAACTTGTCCAAGTCTGACTTAAATCTGCTACTGGATCAACGCCTACATAAGTCCACGTATATTTGAGGGCAGCAAATTGAACAATGAAGGAGCCCGAGAAAGAAGAGAGTTGGACTTCATTGTTTTAACTAGCCTGGATTGAATGACTACTGGTCGGATCAATCTGCTGGATGCTTGAAAAGGAGTGCGGTACTACTTGATCAATGATCACAATTTGTGTTTTTTTAGGTCAGAAAGAACAACAACGGTAAGCCGTATGAAATTTTGCACTCAGCTATAATGAGGTGGTAGCTGATTCTTTATTTCTAACCAAGTCAAATCAATCGATTTTCCATTGCTAGATTTTGTTTGCAAACAAGTCAAGCAGTGAAAGTTGCATTATAAAATATATTTTTAAAGGGAGGTGAAATGGTTGACCCTTTACTCATCCTGCTTGCTGAATCCAAATGAAACGCACCCAAAAGTTGATGGGATCATCAAAATCAATGCAAAAACACCACAAGATGTGGAAATTTACCAAAACTACCAAGAATTCCACGTGTAAAGTCGGCCTGGAATTGATGTAAAGTGTTATATTTTTCAAAAGGGAACCTCTCCACTCTAATCATGAACCATGGCATAATAGAGACACACTTGAGGTAAGAAAGTAGTTAATGTCATTCTCCTCATTCGGGAGGAGACTTGGCGTAGCGGTTAGCGCAGTTTCCAAGTACGAAAGCGGTCCCGGTTCGATTCTCCTCACCGACCTTTCTCAAGGAAATTATTAGCCGCTAACCCCACCCACAGACGGAGAACTAATCTGATAATGACTACGAGACTGTGTCAGACATTTAGGCAAGCGCCGGTACCGCAAACAAACTTGCTTGCCAATGCCAGTGATGCAAAATTGGCGTTTCAAACTGGTTTCAACGAAGCTGACCTTTCCCCCTATAACAATGTGAAAGAAGGGTCAGCTTCTCAAAAACATGTTTGAAGGCCCCAAACTTGCATCACTGACACTGGTACCAGCAAACAAACAACCCTGCCAGAGCTTGTCTAAACGTCCCCATACGAATGATGTGATGCCTAGTTACGCTGGCCGGACGAAGTTCACCCCTCCGACCTTAGCCATGGAAGTAGTGGAGAGGAAAGCTCTCTGAAACCTCGCTAGAAGACGTTTCAGTTTTGCGTTACCTCTGAATTGAGTACTTGAACATGAAGATGGAATTCATTGAGCACCCTCTCAGCAGGAATGCATCTGATCAGGAGGTAACGCATAGCTCTACAAAACCTCGCTAAAAGACGTTCGATCTTCGACCGAGCTTTACTCTCCACTGCTGACGTCCTCCATGCCCTAGCACCCCAAATACAAAAAATGCCACACCCTTATAGACACATATTTGTTTGAGTAATTCCAATTCAAATCAATCAAATGCATTTCTCTTTACATGAGTTGACTCAATTATAGCCTCAGAAAGGAATGGTCAGTTTTGATCTCAATCGAACATCTGTGTCATAAGTTATGAGTGCAAATTGAGTGTGCTAGCGCCACGTTGGTAAGATCTTACCAACTGGTGCTAATGGTGCATTTAGACAACACTTGTTTTGACACATTATGTGATCACATATTCGACAAGAAGTTGGCAATGTGACACAAATCAAGATTCAGAGAATTTACACACACCAGTACTACACAGAAGACTATCTGTGTCAAATATACTGGGACTTGAAGAGATTAATGGTTCTCAATGATGGCGTGCGATCAGGTGACAAAGGTAGGAGTATTAGTTGACCAAATTGAAAAGTTTGAAAAAATATGAAAAGTTTCATTGGTTTCATTTGTCAGTCTATGATAACGTTTCCTGCCGTCATTACAATGCTGAGTGACTTACTTCAGAAAATCAAGAGGGTAAATTGTTTCATTTATCTCATACTAAAAATAAACTTGTTTGGTAAAACCAAAGCATCTGATTTATTTCATCGCTGGTCATGCTGGGGCTGATCTTATAAAAAATCAAGAGAAAACGTCCTATGTGCGACTAGACAGTCTGGCTGGACGACGGACATGCGATAGTGGATGTTATAAAGATTTTGCATGTAGGGTCTTGAACTAGACATCGCCGAATGTGACCAAGTGCAGTTTTGATGAGTGACCAGCCAACTGATTGGAGCAGGGCCCCCACTCAGTGAAACACAGGCTATTTCCTGTTTTATTCCTATTCTTCTTCTTCAATCCAAGCTTGCGGCCGGCGCCCCTGTCGAATTCGTTGCTCCGCAAAATGTGACGAGAATCCCTTACCAGCGCCAAGAATTGCAGGCTAGCCCAGCGCTTTGAACGAGCCATGAGAACTTGCTCCGAGAAGCATGTCCGACCACGATTGCCTTCTTCATCATGCCAAGATTTGTTTTATTTCTTGGTAGTCTATTCAATTTGACCTTTCAAATGTGGCTTATACTTTGACTTTACTTAAAAGTAGTTTTTGAGGCTTGCACGGCCCCCACATGTTTGATTTTTCACTAAATATTACTGATGGGAAATGGGCAAGTAGCAAGTCATCACAGACACCCAAGTACTACTTGTTTACAAGCAAAGCTTGGCCAAGTACTAGAACTTGGGCAAGCTTAACCCAAGCAGAGATCCGCTGCTAGCGTAAGGGGCCCATATAGTTAGCTCAGGAAAACCGCAAAATGAGGATTTTTTGTTCGTAGTTAAAGTCAGATCGCCAGAAATAAACCAAGAATTGAACCAAAGCCATGTTACTGCCTCACTGTTGGCGCATATTATTGCTTTTCCTGTATAAGTTGATTTAATTTGCCCTGGTATAAAATTTCCTGCATAAGTTTGGCCACACCATTTTCCCCTCAAGTGTCTGTGTACAAACCCAAGTTGGGGCAAGTTCCTACTTGGGCAAGTTAAGCACCGGACTACTTGCCCTGTCGGTGCTTGCTTCACATCAGTACTAAATATAAACACTTATGCGCAATGTAGCTCAGGGGTTTGCCCACAGACCATATAATGACTAGACCTCGCATAGCGCGAGGAAAAATGCGAACGTTTGCCTTCATCAGCTGGTACATAAATTTTGGTGTACAGTGACTCATGCTTTTTCATCCGCCAGCGTGGCCAGATTCAGAGTGAGCTTGTCACTGATAGCGTTCGTTGAAGGCCCAGCGATTGTAGGTCGTTACTACTGATCACGCAGTCACCCTCCTCTTTTTTGGTGTACTGAGTTGTTGATTTAAAATCCACTTTCCTCTGCACTGAGGTCGGGCCAATGCGACATCTAGTCGTTATATGATCTGTGGGTTTGCCACTTTGAACGGCTACCCTGCTGTCATCCCGCTTCTGCGTCTCCTCGTCCCTAGCCGAGCCCAGTTAGTTAACAGATGCCCTGGCGTTCCGCCATCTTTTTAATGAACGTAAAAGCATGCCACAACGTAATGAACGTACTATCAACACATCGAGTTCAGCTCAGTTTGAGCTTGTCGGTTGCTTGTTTGTCAGATAGACGTCAAATTTACGTATCAACTTGACTCGTAAGTTTTGTGCCGGACTTTCTCGAGTCAGACACTTGACAAACTTTTTATAACATCACTCGAAATACTTACTGGACGTCGGACGAATCGTTATAACATCAAAAAAAAACGTTTAAATGGGAGCTCTGTGTCCGTCAATCGTTTAACTCCAAGGGAGACCATATCTGACCACTCAAAGTTATATCAAAACGCATTTTGTTTCTTCAAATTTCCAACATATCTCGCAAATGCCGTTACTTTGAACACATTCAAACTTGAATTTTAGTCATTGAATAATTTCACCCCGAACAGGATTGAGGATCGTGAAAAAATACCGATTGCAATTGTATCCCTAAGGTCACGCTTAATCTTGCGTTGGGCGATTGCGCTGACCTTGCCTCAGAATTGTTTCACATATCGCAGAAAATTGGAGCAGGTTCCAAATCAAATATGTGGCCATGTGTTCGAGAATATGTCATGTGAAAGCTGTATGTGACCACAATATGTGTCTAAATAAGTGTCGTCTAAATGCACCATAAGCAAGTCATTTTCTGCCCACGTCGCACTAAGTTTCAGGACCTCATTGCTTTTGACGCGGACGTTCGATTGAGATCAAAATTGGCGAACGCTTTTTTAGCTACTTAAACACCAACTAGTGTGAAGGACAATGGATTCGGTTCATCTGGATAAAAGTTACGTCTCCCCCACCCTACCGTCTCTGTCCAGTGATGACGTCGTTCTTGAATGATCCCATTAGGAACACTGAACCTTTTAATTACCTTGTATCCCCAACATAAGCACCTTTGATTGCCACTTTTAGGCTGATTGGCAAATATTCCACGTCTTGATTTGATTTTATTGTTTATTGTTCATTGTCACTCTTAACACCATGGACTTTGTATGCAGTACGTCGCGAAATTTTTGTTACAGCAATGACGTATTCCTATTTTTTAGTCAGTTGAATCTTTCTAAAGCATTATATTTTCCAATGTAACCCCCTTTCATCGTGAGTTGCATATTTACTCGTTTTGGCATTCCAATCATCAGGTTTTCCAAGGTCTTGGGATCAATCTCAGACCAAGCCGTTTTTACCCAGAATTTGAATTGGTTAATGTTGGTAGCCCCCGGGCATCTTTGCAGTCTCTGCTTCATAATTGCCCATGGCTTGCAGAAATCAAAAGATAAGAAAAGGAAAAAGAAGAAAAAGAACAATTTTCAGCGTATCTAGTCATAAGTAAAATCAGTGGAAGCACTCTTTTAAGAGGGCGTATTAGTATATTGGCGTTAATTTTGGCCAATTTCTCCTCCATAAGTCTGGCAATTCTGACTACATGATTGGTGGGTTCGTTTTATTTTAGAATATTAACTGTCACAACAATATTTCGAGTGAACTGCGGAAGCTCCTGCAGTGACTCTAGTAGAGTAGAACTCTACTGGCATGTATCAATATAATAAGCGTCATAACTTCGACGTGAGGGATTTACTTAAAATAAATTGCTTTATCACCAAAACTCTCCATTTGAGATTACGCTCAGGCTGATTGCCTTTTGGCTCCTGATTTGTCGAATTTGTTTGATTTTCATAGCCGTCTGCATTCATCAAGCGTACTGTTCTTATCAATAGAGCGCAAAAATATATGCATTGACGGAAATATTTGATCGAACTCCACGTTCAATTCCGTAAATAATGAAAAATATAATGGTCGGTTCATAATGATAGATACTCATCGAACATTTTCGTCGGATGTTTGCAGTCTTAGTGGCGACGAAATATGATGAGGGTTCGAAATCTGGAAACTGATATTCAATCATTGGTAGCTACAATTCCGAACTCTATGCATCATAGTGATATGGCTGAGATTTGAAGTAAGACTCTTGAGGAGGTGTCAAAAAAAGTAAACCACTGAAGGTAACGTCTCATGCAAGTATATTCAATATCAGCATGACAGATCTCAAATGTGTGGTAGTGGGCGATGGAGCTGTGGGTAAGTAATGAAGATGTTCATTGATGGCTAAAAACAACAAGGATTGCATGTAATTGAAACGTATCAGAATACGATGATTCGTCAGCTGACACCATAATGTTGGTTGAAGAGCCCACTCTTGTTTCGGAATGAAGAATGCACCAACCAACCAAGTTTGTAAATATTGATCTTCTGTTGCAAAAACTCAGACCCCAAGATATCACAAAAATATGAAAAATCCAATTAAAAGATCAGACCCAACGTCCAATGGAATGATGCCAATCAAACTCAAGATAGGTTATGAAGAATACACTGGCCAATAATATACAAACGTTTGTGAAGACCAGACCTTATTTCAATTTTTTGGACCAAGAGCGTTATGAATGACCCAGAAAAATACAACAGAAAAAGTAACTTTACCTCTTTACTGACCTTGGCTGGTGTTCAAAAAGCAAGAAAAGAAGAGTTTGTAATGTGACCTAGAAAGTTGTTTGGCGTTGAGAAGACCCTTTTCTCGCATGGAGCTCATCGAGGGCAAAATCATGCTTCTACTCGAAGAAGGTGGAATACGAGACTGGGTCAACATGGACATGTCTCTTTTTTGGCGAACTTGTCAGAGGCAAAGCTGAGAAGAAAGGAACGTCCAACAGTCTCTCAAAATACTTCGACATGTCAAATATTTCAAACCTCATACCATCGTTTGAAATATTTGACTTCGATGCCGTGTGTTTTTCAATTATGTACCATTGGCCTCTTTTGGTTCTAGGTAAAACTTCGATGTTAATCACCTTCGTCAAAAACGAATTCCCCGAAGACTATGTGCCCACCATTTTTGACAACTACTCACTCTCTATGGTGGTGGACGGGGAAAAGACAAACCTGGGTTTATGGGATACAGCAGGTCAAGAGGATTATGATCGACTCCGACCACTATCTTACAGCAAAACGGTAATTTTCAGACGTTTGAAATAATCAACCAACATGAACAAGCACTTGCAACTCGAGATTCTTTGAATATTATTTTAAGGTACGTAACTCGAACCTATCAGAATGTTTGACAGAGTAGTTGTCAATTAAAGGCAATATTTGACACTGCCCAACTGAATTTTGAAGGTAAAATTAAATATTTGTCATGTGCAAGGGGGATAAAATCAAAACAAAAAATCTCAGCTTTGACCTTCCTGCTGAAATTGAAATTGAAGTTGAAAATCTTCGCCTACCCCTCGGGATCTTTTTCTAACTATGGATGATGGAACAATGAGGCACCATATGGACACTGATCTCATGGAGGGATTAACGTGGAGGGTATTTTGAACCGTACCATGTGCTGCATCAATCTCTGCCTTTGATATTGATCGGTAGGAATGGATCAGGACATCAACTCTGGCAGTGCTCCTCGGCACTTTCCTGTTCCATTGTTCATGATGACTGGGTTTGTCTGAATGGTCTCACGATCCTCAGAAAAGGTTTTATAGAGTGGAAACACTACAACTCAAGCGAAGGCCCGTAATCCACAATCCTGGCGTATTGCGTGGAGGTCCGTTTTTTACAGAATGGAGTCCTCAGAAGTTTAAGATGAAAAAAGTGACAGTTTCAGTTTCATATAAAATATGATCCACCGGCAGAGTCATAGTCATAGTCCAAAGTCATAGGCCTGGTCTCATCCTTACTTGATTCCCCTTCGTTTCATGCAGAGATGATTTTTTTCAATGGGAACACAATTGCTGTGGGTGACACGTTAATGTGTAGTATTAGGTACATAAGAAAGGGTAAAATAAATGAATACCATTGTTCACTGTAGATATTTACAGCCTCTTATTGATTGGGTATATCATGCCAAAATAAAACGCAGATTGGATCAATGAAATGTGAACATAAGTGTTTCGAAGCCACACCATTTGTGACAAACCAAATAAAAAATTGGAACATCAAAAGATATCTTTTCATGCTACAAAGTGCACTTTGAGGAGTGTTATTTATTAATGACCTACGGGTGAAAATAACACCTACCTATGTACAGCAATCTTCTCTCCTTTGTTTCCCTGACTGTGAAAAGAATCCTAGATAAATAGTGTGTTCAGGTAAATTACCAGTACCCTTGTGCTACAATAGTACTTTTTAATATTTTCAAACCAAACATGACTCCAGACCTCAATTAAAAAAGGATTAGAATATCTATTTCCTCTTTGTGATGCCTGAGTGGTGGACCATACAATAAACAAAAGCAAGGGTATCCAAGTTTTCCCAACGTTCTCACCCTTATTCTATTTTTTTTTTATGAACTTCTCCAAACTCTTTCTTAATATCAATACGAAAACCAACCTCCCAAATAAAGAATATCTTACTCTCTCACACTGTTCAAGCAGGCCTCCTCAATCTAAATAGGAAAACTAATTGCTGTATACAGTGTGACCATTCATCGTTTACTATTACTAGTGTAGGCTTAAGTTTGAAGTCATCCATCTCTGTATTCTCATCACGGCTCTCGTGTTCCATTTCCAGGATGTGATGTTAATATGTTTTGCCACCAATGACATTCGATCATTTCACAACGTCAACAAATGGGCGAACGAGGTCCATCACCATTGTCCGGACACCCCAATCATCCTGGTAGGCACCAAAATAGACCTCCGCGAGACGAACTTCAAGGGCACGTGGTCCAAGCGGCGCAAGCAACGGGACACTTCGCAAGAATTTGTTAGTGAAAGCCAAGGAAAAAACATGGCAACTGAAATTGGAGCTACCATGTATCTTGAGGCCTCCGCCAAAACGCAAGAGGGCCTCAACACCATTTTTGATGAGGCTGTGCGGGTCATTCGCCAAGGAAAGAAGAGGAAGCCAAAACGCCAGCGGAGATGTACGGTTTTGTGATCTTTTTGATTGGTTCGTGATGTTGGGTGAAGTGCACTGTTTTGAACAAAACTACAAGTGGTCGGTGTTCATTCTAATCTGAGTAGTAAAGAGTGAGAGGCAGAAACAAGCGAGCAGTAAGTGCTTGACAAAAAGGGATAACCTCGCAGAAATTGAGTAGCTATATTAAGAATTTGCAAATTGACAGAGGAAACAAGCCAAAGCTTATCTTTTCCGACGAGTTTACTTTGGGATTCAGGGAAGGTCAAGAGGTTGGTCTCCTAGCTTGGTAAGATAACTTTGGCAAGATTTGACAAACGGTTAAAGAATTCTAGAGGTTGCGTGACCAAGTTAAGGCTAGTTTCGTAAAAATCTTCGTTCAGCGTTTAAGCATTGCGTTCTGTTGAGTTTAAAGGCAATAAAAGCTCTTCAAATATCAAGGTTCTTCGGCAAAACTCCTATGCTACTTCTTTATTTCATTAGCAAGTTTGGAAGGTACCCTCTACACCAACGCGCATGTCTTTGATTTCTGCTTGGATTTTGCGCTCAGTCAGTATTGACGGGCTACGCTCAAAAATAAGTGCTTTAATTCCGAATTATTTAAAGTAGAATACTCAAAATGCTTTGCTGCTACAAGAATGCGGGCCATTTCTTCGCCCTCTTCCGTCTGAATCGAGTGATCTGTTCGAAGATTGATCTTGGTCCCACTAAATAAAATGGGATCGCCTCGTTAAAAGTGTGGATCTCCTTGAACCAACGAGTTGACACGCTCTCCAAGGATTCTCGATCTTCAATTGAAAATAGCATCATAAACACCGTCTGAAATATGTGTGAAAGCAATGAATTGTATTGCAGCACAATTTTCTTTTCGAAACAGCGTTCATAACATTTGGTTAATTAAAAACACGTTAAAAAAGTTTTTTTCTTAAATTATTGGGTGGTGGTAGAGTCTGAGAATGGAGCCTCGTCCGGCTGGTCAGACATCACATCCTCGGTACATAGTTCCGATAAGCAGTGTTAAAATGTATATCAGATCGATCGATTCTCCGTCTGTGGGTGTGGTTGGCGTCTCAAGATTTTCTAGAGAAAGGTCTGGGAGGAGAATCGAACCCGAGGCCTCTCGCATAATACACTGCTCGAACCAGTACGCCATCTGTCCCTCTACAAAATATTTTCTTCCCTTACCGGAGATGGAACTCCCCGACGTTTTTTGCTACCATTCACACCGCGCTGCCACACTTATTGTTTTCGCTCAAGCTGTGTGGGGACATTTTAATTTCGTATTGGGAGTGCATTTGAAAACCCCGTCGTTCCTTGGAATAAAACAACCGAAAATTACTTACCACGTTACTATAAGTCAGTGGTCGGATTCGATCGAAGCCCGGGTGAGCACTAGTATCCCACAAATCGAGAAGATATCGAACGGGTTGATGCGGGTCCAATAACATCTCCACATGGTTATCATAGACTCGAGGTAACTCCTTCAGATTCAATTTCCTTTCGATAAACGTGTCTAAAATGGAAGTCTTGCCAACTCCTTCTCCAACCAAAACAATCTTCAGGGAACGGAGATCCAGCTCGGTCATTTTGATCTTGACCGCCTAAACCGAAAAACAAGGCTGGATATCGATCGTTACAACCTGCCGCTCATAAACCTGATTGAGCCATGAATATTTCATAGGCTGCACTGTACGTATTTCACGTGTACGATTAGCTTTCTTCCTTGAATTGTGTACTAACAGACCATTGGGTTGATCTCCGAAGGGAAGGAAATTTCCCCGAGAATTGGTTTTATTTTGGGGTGAGAGTCAGCCATTGGATCAGGATCTGTTTCTATTGCATAATGCTGACCGCAATGCAGCCCTGTTAATCTCTTAATGCGCACCTAGTTCGCACTCGAGCCCTTTGCTAGACTCAAGTTCAAAAGAGCCATTTTGTTTTATCTTAACCTGAACAAGGCTGCTGTAAGAACCACTGGAATATGGACAGGGAGGCTAGAGTCGAGAATCAATAGTTCAAAATCAAGTAAACTCATTAGTTTTTTCTCAAAGAAGGACCACCGTCGGTCATTGGGATTACCTCTTTCAATTTTCAGCTCGAAAGAACCATTGGATCTAGAGGGCTTGTCAGAGAAAAGTCACTCCAGCCAAGTCAAATGAGACTTTGCTTTGAACACATTTTGGTAGTTGGGCAGCAGGGTGTTGGGCTGATCGACTTCTCTTGCGTTACTCAGTTTCAACCAAAGCAGACAAGCGAGCCATCAACTCACTGGCTCCCTGAATTCGGAACTTGATTTTCAGAATCACGTAACTAAATGTGTTCAAAGCCGATCCCCATGGCACACACGAGGCAGCCGCGAGGGAGCAAAAAAAATCTCAGAATTATCTGAAGTGTCGTTTCTCTGGCTAGCCCTCTAATTGGATCCAATGTTATGCCCTCTCAAAGCGCAGGACATAAATAGACAGAAGCCAGTGCGACCAAATGTGGTGATTTATCACCAGACTGGTGATTTTACAAGTAATTTTGGGACAAAATTTTGCGCCTGGTGATTGGCAATTTACGGTAACAAGAACCTCGAAATCTGGTGATTTTGAAAAATCCGAAAAATCCAACTTAGGTTGGCTATGGTTGGCTGAAATAAGAAGTATTTTTGAAAAAGTACACACAGGTTTGAAATAGATTGCAAACATATTACCAACCACCTGCTTATGTTTTCCATCAATCTGAAATAGCTCTTTTATCTTTACAACTTTTTAAGATACTCTATTTCAAATTTTAGTTTTGTTTGGGTAATGAACTTCCTCCTTTAAAAATCAGGCACTTCTTGACGTGTTCTCATGATTTTTGGGGTAAATGGTCATGAGGTGAATGGTTGGTTTTAGAAAAATTGACTTACCATTACTTTTTTGAAACTTAAAAACTTACTTTTCTTAACAAAATTATTTTGCAATACATTTCTACGCTCTGGCATTATTGTGTCTTAGTTAATGAACTGATATTTATCTTTTTCGTAAGATATTAAGATGTGCAAAATACAGATCATTCTAGGGGGTATCATGGACAAGGCAAAACCTGCTCTCAAGGGATAGCAGGTTCAAATCACAATGCTGGAAGACATCATGATATAATTTTCCTTTTCATCTATGTGTTGCTTGATAGGGAAGTCAAAAGCAGCCCTTACAATGTTGGTGCCTATGTTTTGTAAAGTTTATTTGCAAATTTTTGTGCAAATCTCGGCAATGTTTTTTTTCAAATTTGTTGTCAATAAAGACCATATATATCTGCAAATTTTTGCCGGCCCTATGAATAACAACAAAGCTCATGTGGTGTTTACATTTTAATATTTGGTTATTTTTCATTGAAGCCCCCAAAATTTGGTGACAAAACTGGTAATTTTTGGCAAAAGTTGGGTGATAATCGATCCATTTCATCTGGCAGCACTGTCAGAAGCACAGATCATATAACAACTAGATCTTGCACTGGCCCGACCTAAGTACAGAGCAAAATGGATTTTGTGTCAACAACTCTCTACACCGAAAAAGAGCAGAGTGACTAGCTGATCACTTCTAACGACCTACAATCGCTGGGTCTTCAACAAACGCAGTCAGTGACTGCATGAGTCACTAAACACCAAAATAGATGCACCAGCTGGTGAAGGCAAGTCGCATTTTTCCCCGCGCTATGCGGGGTCTAGGCATTATATGTGGGCAGAACATATTCTTGAATAAATTACCAGAAAAGGGCTAGCTGATTCATTTGGTATAGCGTTGTGTAAGGAGCCTTGACGGGTTATACTTTTGGACTCGGCCATTTGATTGAGTTGAATATTAAAAGACATAATTTTTTTCGACCAACAGTCAATCTCATTTGAAGAAGAACGAAAAGTGCTGACACTAGCTTTCGAAAGTGTCAATCTTCGATTTGAGCATCCTCGGTCCATATTCCAGTGGTTCATGGCTAGTGCAATTCCCAATCAAACCGAGTGTCTCACATGGTAAATGCATACCCGTATAATGATATGTAATTCCCAATTTTTGGGAATCTAACAATTGATGTTGAACAGACTTGTATTAAAATAATCTAATTCTATTCCGACGATGCATTTTGTTATTGCAATTAGAATCCTTCTCATTCGATCGAATCATTTGATTGTCTCCGACGACACAGCACTCAAATACGCGAAGCATATGTTTGTCCAGTCTAATCGTATTCGTTGCTCATCAAACTGGTTGCTCTGTCTGGTTGATTGAAATGTTGTTGGTTCTGTTTAACTGTTGGGTTCGGAAACAATTTGGGTTCTTTTGCCTTTTTTTGCCAAAAAATGACAAAATTATTTATGCTTCAATTTTTACTAAGAGTCGTGTCGTCACCGATTTTGTAACAGAATACAATTATCACAATCAGATTATCATTATTATGGTTATTCTTCTTCTAATGGATTTTAGCAAGTAAAGATAAATGGGTAGTAAATTAGCCAAAGAACTATCTAATAAATAGTTTATCTTTATTAGAGCTACTCAGCCTACTACTCTCCGGCCAGGTTGTCTGCTTTTACAACAAGACACAAGTCTTGGATTTTTCTTGTAAGGAACGTCGGTCGGATAGTCGAGCGGCTTCCAGGAAGACTTCTTGGACGTTGTCATTATGAATAGCCGAACATTCCATATATTTGACGGCGCCAGCAGCCTCGGCCAATTCTTTGCCCACATCAGGGTGAATCGAGGATCGAGTTCGCAAATCGGTTTTTGTCCCCACAATCATGAAAGGTATCTTGGAGCTGAATTTGCGGATCTCTGGCACCCATTTCGTTGTCACGCTTTCATGTGAGCTGGCATTGTCGATAGAGAAACAAATCAAGAAGATACACTGAAACAAAAATTAGAGGAGGTCATACACAAACATTGGCTAGTGATGAACTGGAATAGGGATAAACGGAAAGCAAAAGCCTTGCGATCAACTCATTTAATGGGAAACTTGCATGCTGAATGCTCCTGGGACCAGCAAAATGCCAAGGGGTTTTTGGTGTTTAAAAAACTTTCACTACGACAAAAAGGATAAAAAAGTATCATGAAAAAAAACTTGTAATAGTGAGCTCTCTGAGTGTTCTTTTCAAATATTGAAATCATCCCTGAAAAAAGTGTCCTCTATGGCGGACGCATGGTCCACCATCTAAATGAGTCTAGAGATGGTAGTCGTCTAGTTTATTAACAGGGGTTCCTAGCTATATATACATATCACAGATAGACACAATATGAGCGAGCACATGCTCGCCACATCCTCTACATACAAGACAGTATTGTTATGCTTAGCCATTTTCTACTCAATCTTAATAACTTTAAATAGCTTTGTTCATTATTAGAGGTAAACCAAAAAAAGTCCATTCTTCCTTAACAGAACATTCTTCCGTCGTTCCAAAACTATTCTCAAACTCAAAAGGTCGATCTTTGTCTACAAATCTAGCTTCGGTTGCTAGGTTGCAAATGGCATAAATATTGGTAGATTATTAAGATTTATGGGTTTGCAAAAACGCTTGAGTAAGGAGCCCATGAAAAAAGAAATCACCACTGAAAGATCTGATTTTCATCTTTTTTCCAATGATATGCGGAGTATTTGTTGTTTCTTACAATTGTTTCATTGATTCTTCTAAACAAGAAATCATCCTTGATTCTTTATTTCTTATTGTTAGGGCTTGAGTAACGTGTTGTTTTTTGAGTAATCTCACTGGTAACGCGTTACATTTCTGAAGAAGCAACAGTTTTTAGCCCTCCCGTTACAGCTCCTTTACTTCATTTTTCAACGATGTATTAAACGTATAAGGGTTTCTCCCCAATTTTTTAAAAGTTCCGTCTCAAATGCAGTGACATATTTGCTACTGAAGAGATCAAATTCCTGATCACATGTTCAGACATGCTAAATCCAGTATTTGTTTATTTAATGAGGCGATCCTTGGAACAATCCGAATTCCCGGATTGCTTGAAAAGTTTACACATTAGTCCACTTTTCAAAGGTGGAGCCCGATCCAATCCATTGTCGTATCGACCAATTTCCCATAGTTCTAATGGGCCAAAACTCATGGAGAACACGGTTAAAGCCAAATTGATTAAATATCTTGATGGCAAAGAACACTTTTCTCCACATCAACACGGCTTTAGGGCAAAATTTAGCACTGTGACCCAGCTTGCATTGCACTTTGAAGACGTTATCGAGAGATTGAAACACAATGATTGTGTAAACGTAGTTTATTTAGATTTTGCTAAGGCATTTGACAAAGTAGACCATTGTCTATTGCTGAAAAGACTTCTCACCATTGGCGTAAGGGGTAATTTGTTTAATTGGATAAAAAGTTCTTTATTCGGGACGACACATCAAGCGAGGGTTAAAGGTGTCGTAAGTAAGCCATGCCTCAAGGCTCAATCTTGGGACCTATTTTAATTGCTCGTATTGTATTTTTTTCGCCTCTTTTAAACTTGCCCTTGAGCTTCTCCATCTCGTCTTTTGCGGAAGATACGGAATTAGTCTCTGGTAGGAAGAACAAAAATTTCTCGGAGTTACAAGCTGGCCTCGGTAAAATATATGAATGGGTGGCAGAGAACAACATGACGTTAAACGTGGACAAGTTTCAAGATAGCTCCAACAAAGAAATTGAGGTGGTCTGTAGTGGCAAGGATTTGGGAGTTATTGTACAAAACGACGGAAAATTCACCGAGCACATTCAACTAAAAGTGACCAAGGCGTTTCAAACCTGCTTTTGGGCGTTTAGTACTTTTAAGTCGAGGGACCGAGTGACAATAATGACCCTGTTCAAGTCCCTAGTTCAACCGCATCTAGAGTATGCATCATCACCAATTAGGGCGTCTATGGACTCGAAACATCGTCAAAAAGTTGAACAAGTGTTGCACTCCTTTACCAGATATATTTCGGGAATGAAACGTATCGGGTGGGATGTATTAAAATCGCCCAGGATATACAGCATACAGTAGGTATGAACGCTACATTAACATTTATGCGTTTAAATGCACTCACGGTGCAACGTACAGTGAGAGGAGAGGCATAACGTGTAGCTTCAATGACATAAACACTAGAGACCCACCGCTAGTCAAAAAACGTTTGCAGTAAATAGTGCAACGAGACTCTACTACCTTCTCCCCTCGGACTGTTCGTGACCATTCATAACAATTGACCCGTCCTCTTATTCAAACCCCTTTTGGATCTGTATTTGTCCAAAATCCCTGATCAACCCTATTTCCAGGGGCTTCTTAGACTGGCTAATATCAGCTCACTGGTAGACGAAATATTTTGTTATTGTTCTTGACCATTTCTTGCTTTGCCTTGTTTTTAGAAATCCAGACATGACGGTTTTTACATTGAATAACATTCTTTGTATCGGATACAAAATCTTTAAACTTTTAAGCTACAAAAAAATAAACGAACAAAACATAAGTTATGACGAGAGGCTCCGCCTAGCGTTATCAAAATGCAATTTCTGTGACGTACTACACTACTAGTTGCATGACAGAAACCCTCAAGTTAGCCTCAAAATGTAACCATGATTTTCCTCTTGTCAAACCAGTGGAATTCTTGCTCTGTTTTAACATTTTCCAAACCATAAAAAAATACTTGTCTATATGTTTCCGAAATGTGAAAAAGATTAAAACCAAAAAAACCGTAATCCTCAAACTCTTGTATCCTTAACCCTTGAACCCTCGTACTATATTCGTCATTCGTATCTACTAATCGTTGAAGTATCGAATAAACCGGTTTTTCTGCAGTTTTAGGCCATCTTTATTTTCTGCAAAAGTAACGGTATCGGTAACGGTAACGTGTTACTATTTGTATAAAGTAACGGTAAGACGTTACCTTCATCGGTAACGGTTCAAGCCTTGCTTATTGTTGTTCTTTTCCTCAAGATCGTTGTCATTCATATTAGTTATTGTTTTTAAATATTTCTTCACATTCGCCATCAGCAATCATTATTTAAAAACAAACCGGTTTTCAATTGGGGCCCAACGTGCATTCTAAAGCATATTTTCTCACTCTCATAATACTCATTGCTCATTGCTATTTGTTAATGGATTAAGGGGGTTGTAAAGGGAGATCAAGCACGTTAACTTACTGTGTTCGTATAAGTAATGGGTCGCAACTTTTGCACCTTATCACTGGGATCTGTGTCCCAAAGGTCAATACTGAATTCCTCGACTGTGACCGTGTTGGAGGAAAATAATTTTGGAAGTTCGTCACGAATGAACCCTCCATTGGTGAAGGTCTCCAACAAGGCCGTTTTCCCCACATTGTGGTCCCCCACGACCGTCAATTTCAAGAAATACTCGATTTCGTCGCCCATCTTTTTGTATTTGTTGGCCACTTTGAAATGGACTCACTCCTTTCCCAACATGAGGATCCGTGATCGGACCGGTACTGAATGCCAATTTTCCTTGGACTGTCCATTACATGGATTGATCGGGTGACGAGGCACTCCAGTGGCGTCTAAAATAGAAGACGCACAACCCAAAAGCCTTTCCTATTTTGGTCCCACTCAGCCTCCGTCCCGCCAAAACAGCATATTCATTCTGAGCCAATTTCTAAAGAACACACTCTCGCTTTCTTGAAGGAAAAAGCTGGCCCTTGGTTGCTGTAAATATTAAGTGATATAAATAGAATCAATAAACGTGGCAGTATTCCTTTTTGTCGAAAACGACGCTTTACTGTATAGTACAATTGCGAAAATTCGTTCAATTGTTTCGAACGAAAAATTTGAGGCTTAGGATAGAAATTAGTACGGCTCTGATGGAATCTGGTGTTTTATATTCTAAAGTCAGGACGAGGCTGCGACGAGGTCCCAAGGGAGATTAAAAAGTTTTTTCTCTACCAGATATTTTCATGCACCCAACCACTAAGTCACTATCACGTGTTTTTAGAGCGACGAAAGTGACTTCAACGAGGATGTTCCATCATTACTCAAATGAGGATATCACACTTTTATCACAAGTTCTGCAAATCATGCTATACATACACCTTAAGCCAGGTGTCAATTGACTTGAGCGATGTTAGTCATATCCACTATATAAGGTTGTGATAAAAATTTTTGTCAATGAGTTCGATAACTTTGAGTTAGGGGTTTCAAAACTCATATCTAAATACTGCTTTTGCCACATCGTGTAAAATCAAATTAATATCCCAATTAACTAAATGATATGATTTCCTGTCCTTTTTTCTTTTGTTTTGGATCATTCCGGAAACATTGACTTATTTTCGTGCGCAAATTTGTAGATGGAATAATAATCCAACCTCGATTAAACATCGTCAAAATTTCGTTTCCTTTAAATTGGATGTAAAGCTTTCCAAAAATATATCCCTTGGTGTTGAAAGAGAGTGAGATTAAAAACGTAATGATCACAATTGTAAAACTTTGTTTTCCAAATTCACTTGTACTTGAGCACCATTGCATTAACACGAGGCTCCAAGTTAAGTTAGAGCTCGCAAATGGGTTAGAATAAACCCTCACAAAAAATAAATTGACTAGTCCCAATGAAGCAAGACATCGTGAATGATGATAATAAAAAGATATATTTTGAGGCTATACGAAAATAAAGCTACCACGAACGGCTTTATTGGGTGCGGGTTTGGCAAAAAATAACAATTTTGGCTAGAATAGTTTTTTTTGGGTTTCTCGGGCTTTACTGCCCACTACAAGGTACTATGAATATGATTATCATTTGCCTAATTGTTATCACTTAAACTTTATGCGACAGTTCGTCAATCAACGAATTTGTGTTGCTGACCGAGCTAATCCTTGAATGTAGGGTTGATTTGAAATGCTATCTAAAAATTTGTCCAAGTCTGACTTGAAAGATGCTACCGGATCAACAAGGCCTACGTATTCCCTACGAATATGAGAGGCAGCAAATTAAACAATGAAGGAGCCTGAGAGAGAAGAGATGTGGACTTCATTGCGAACTAGGCCTGGATTCTCGAGGGCTTGAAGGTGCTCTCAAAACGCACATTAAGCCTCTACGGTCACTAGAATTGACCCTAAACCCTGGGTTGGGACAAAGCTCATGGATACTTTTGAACTAGCCTGGATTCTCGAGGGCTTGGTGGTGCTCTCAAAGCGCGCATTCAGCCCCTAATTGACCTTAAGACCTGGATTGGGACAAAAAAATGCAGTTTAAACAATTTCTTCCTGAACGGCTTTGTTATGTTTATTTTTCCACAACCGTTTAAATTTCCATCTCTTCAGCTTTCAAAACAAGGTTGTAATAATAATGAAAAAAATCATTACCTCAGCAGAGGAGTTGATGTAAGATCAATTTAAAATATGATGAAATATGATGCAAAATGGCAAAATCACTCAAAATGATACATCTGGTTTTGTTCAAAGGAAATATGTATAAAGGGTTACTTTACCAACCTTGCGCACATTATAGTAGTCATTATTGTTATGTTCTAGTCACCGATATCAATTTACATTTACATTTCCTCATGCTCCCACCATCATACTCGCCATAGACATTTTCCCTTACTATAAATACCTCCACAACAGAACAATAAATATCTAGTCATCAGCCACCATCCAGTATTCATAAAATTATGAAAGTACGTGCACTCTTTTTTAACTCTTCTTTCCTGTTTTGCTTATCGCCATTTCTGCTCTTTCATTATTTTGTTTATAATTTTGTTTACAAAAAGTGAGACATTGAAAAATATCTCCTTTTTTTGCCCTTTTTACCTTTTTGTCCCGTTTGTTACTCGTTGAAGTGCGTTTCTTTTCAATTATACTTGCATTTTTTGAACCAAGGTGTTCTTGTACAGCTCTGGTAATCAAATTACTCGTCTGTGTCGACCATATACTCGCGCATTGATACACTCAGATCCTGTGTAAAAAATATATAACAAGGAGCTTTTTTAAATCACAGACTTCTAGAGATATGGACTGCAAAAGTAAGCAAAAATATCCTATCTCCTAAACCGCTCATCTTATTCCAAATAAGCACTTCATACGACCCCAAGATCTTGTTGAATAGATGAACTCAGCCAAGTTTGAGCCCAAACCTATGATTAGGGAACTCAGGAGACATGTTCAAAGTTATGTAGTAAACACTACATAAAATTTGAATTTTCGGCATGCTCTTGGTCAGCTTGGTAAGCTTTTGACAACATAACTTTGAAACGATGGACTTGCATGTAAATGAAATAAAATTGACCTACCGTTAATTGAAGAGATCTACGTTTCTTATTTTATTACTTTACTTTCAAAAGTGGCTCAGAGTGGCTAAGACCAAGAGCAAGCCGATTTGCCGAGAAGCTCGTTCACAGTCCTAGAACTAGAAGCCCGTGGTTAAATACATCAGTCACCTATTTTCAGCTTCAAACATTTCGCCAGGCCTGACGTGGCAGATCTTGCATCTCCCATACTTAAAACTTATATTTATAATTATGTCTCGCATTTCTAGCCATCGACTTTTGATGAATCTCAATTAGCATGTTGAGTCTTTGGTGTGATTGATGATAATAGCCATGTTTCTTGTAAGTAATTTTACAGCCGTCTCTAACTGAACTACTATTTCAGGATGCGACAGCTGACTCACATTTTTGTAGTCTCAAATATTGTCATTCAGTGGAACAAAAAAGAGAACCTGAGTTGGAAAATGCCCAGGCAATGCTTTCAGTCAAGGACTGTCAGGGGAAGGGGTTATTCAACTTTTGGATTTTTAAATCTTGGGCTTTTTTTACTCACTCATCTCGCGATTGGGAAGCGAAGTCTTGCCTTATGAAAGCACTGACTTTATAATCATCTCCGAAATTGTTTGTCAAAATGGGTCACAAAATGTATATATCTTGTAGACGCAGCAAGTCTATAAAAGAGGCCAGTCCATCCAATTTCGCTAGTAAAGCTATCTCCAACCATTTCCGAGAAGTTCTGTCAAATTATGGCGAGAGCAAGTTTGAAGCCAATTATTACCAATGTTTCGTCTCCAGCAACAAAAACACAATGAAAAAGCTATATAATGGAGCCAATATGAGCCAATCCAGTCATGAAGATATCAACCTAAGTATGGCTTACTTCCATTTATTACGACCGAGCCCATAAATCAAGCTGCTTAAATGGAGATCCAGCCGAGGGTCAAACAAATGTTGCACGAGATAAAAGTAATTACTAGCCCTCGCCATAATCTGAATGGAGCCCTTAGAATAGGAGCTCGTTTCCAACTTTTAATGACAAGGAAAAAAGGTACATATCTCAATACAACGACCACCAATCTGCGATTCATTCTAACCTGTGTGATGTAGTTGGCAGATAATGGAAAAATGAATCTGACTCCATATTTGAGAACCGCAGCATGGCTCGAACCAGCCCACCTTAATAAATATCCCCCATTGGAGTAATCATCTTCCCTGAGAGACACGTCGTGCACTATCACGCTTTTGTTGATTCAAGATAAGGCATTTGCCGAGATGATATCAACAAAATTCCTCAGATCTTGCCTGCCAGATTACACTAGAGGGCCTTTTGACTCAACGTTCGGATGGTTTCTGGCGAATCTCCTCAATATTTCGACCCCATTGGAGATTAAAATGAGGGCATCTCGATCTGACACCTTTTGACAACCTATCATTACATCACATTTGGCATCACGTACTTACGTGGAATAATGGCTTGCTTGTCTTTTTTTGCTTCTAATACTTGACGGAGAGACTAAGAACGACTAAGCAGGATTTTTGATGGGATCAATTGATATGGTTAGGGCTTTCGGATTAAAAAAAGGCGTTTCAGGGAAGTTGAGGAGAACACACTTTGTGGGTGTTTTTTCCTTCCTTTTAGTTGCTGAACCATGAAAGCTGTTTTGGTCTTAGTAAATTGTAGATGTTTTTTAGCTGTAAAAAAGTAGTAACACTTGAAAAAACGGTTTCCCAGAATTTGACGATCGGGAACCAAAACAAACGTTTACGTATTTTCTACATATTGCACGTTTTGAACACGTTTTTGATGCATTTTCGTCTTTTTCGGACTTATCACAAATTCCCAGTAGTGGTCAAATTTGAGATTTTGATAAACAAATGCCAAGGTATCATTCTCAACAACAGTTTTTTTTTAATTTAAACGAAATAATAGTAACATACCTTTACGAAAGGCGCAGCTGGCCGTTCTGAGTCACTGGACGTGACAATCCACCACTACGTAGATGGAGAACTATAACCCCAATTTTAAAACCAAAATTTGCAGATACTTCCAAGTCATATTGTCTTTCAAATTTTTGTTTTCTCTTGATCCCAACACATCTCAATAACAATTAGAGCCGTGGGTGATTCAGTCATTTTTTAGGCCAGCGTCTTGCGCACCTCGCTCGGGATTGCAGTCCTTGTTGATCAATGTGTTCATGTGTTCGCGTGGATCGTATTTTTTCCCTTCTAGTCTTGTCTCTCTACTTCAACTTGAGCTTCCCGTACCGGACTTTCGACAAAGATCGCAATCACTCGCTGGTGGTCATTGTTCTTGTTGGTGGTGTTGCTTTATTTCTTTCTATTGGACAGATAAATTTGGTAACGATATAAAATAAGTTGAATATGTTTTTTTTTCTGCACGAACCAGCAGCAGATCTCTTCCACATGTGCGTCGGTTTGTTCAGGATCTCAACGGTTTCGGAGTCTCATCTCAATCACTAGCTGGTTTTTGGGGGCCTTTATTGAGTATGTGTTTTTTGCTCGTCTCGGATTCATATCCGAGAACGAGTTCCTTTCTTCCGGTTGATCATGAGGGCCAACTCTTGGCTCGACCATACACACTAAACCTAGGTTTTTCTTCTCTTCATCATGGCTTCTTATTTTCTTCTCCCCCTTAACTTTCCTGAGTGTCTGATCAACTTGAACCATTCATTATTAGTTTTCAAATTCACTCTTTCGTTCAATTATCCTCTACAAAATACTCTTCTTCCGGCAATATTTTGGGTATATACGGTATGCCGTACTTCTTTATTCTATCGCGTCCCTATTGGACACAATTGTGTGCCTGCCAAAAATATGAACAAGACCATACACTCATATCGGTTCCTTACCCAAATGTATGGCTTAAAAATCTATATCTGTCCAAGACCAAGATCAGGGAGAAAAGACACACATGTACCGTCCTCAAGTCAAGTGCAAATTGCGTAATTTCAACCAAAACCGATGGATACATGTTGCATAGAGAATCATGGCTGGTTTCGTCTAAGATACAAATGAAACTTACAGGATAATCGTCGGTTGGTGAGTAAGTATAATTTGGCCAAAACTTCGCCCAGGGAGTTTGGTCTACCACAAGCAGTCCAAGACAAACAAAATCTTTTCAAGGAGCAAATTCATCGTCCGTCAAGCTCAGGTGTTCACTCCCCCCCTCCCTTCTCAATGGACTGGTGACGAATGGTGAATGTGTTTATGCAAATGTGAATTGTTTCATGTTCTTTGTCCATTTCACAATACCCTCACTGGAAACATACACCATAATGGGGGCCAGAAAATTCGAGCCTGATTGTAATTGTGGGTTTAACGAATCAAAACAAGATAATCAAACCTTAAGTACCAAAGATCATGCATTTGTGGATAGAGTGTTCAAGGGCATTGAATCATGCTTGAATATTCCCACCCCAGGGCTTCCGATCGGCTAAAATTGCCAAGAACAGGCAAAAACTTAGGGGGATGAATTCGTACTTAGACAACTGTTAAACCGGTTTTGAGCCAAGATTGGACTCGTAGGGTGGAGACTAAATGTTGTGGGGGTGTTATTGAGAGGATGATATTATTGGCCATTTTCTTTGATAGGCTAGTTAAGGGCACTTACACGTCAGATGTTACATTTAAAAGTGAAGGTGTTTGCATCTCTAATGAGGGTTTGCTTTTTAGTGGTTGTACGTAGAAAGGCCAGGTAAGTGTTCAGTAGTTCAAAAAGATAAATGGTATACTTTGACAAAACCTTTTTATTTTAGGCGATACCTGTTTCAACCCGTTGTATTTTGAGCTTGCGAAAATAAAGTCGCAAAATTAATAGATTGTGGATTCCTCGGTTTTCCAGTTTCACCCCTTTCAAGCCATCATATTTGCTTTTTGTTTTGACTTCTTCAGCCCAATTGGCAAATATTTATCATGATTTAGTTCAATCTGCCCAAAGACTTATAGTAGCAGACGGAGCAAAAGTAGGGTGTACTTATGTGGAGGTCAAAGTAGATTTAATATTTCTTTCAACTTCTCATTAACTTGTCTCCATAAAAAAAACCGCATTTTTTTTAAGTGCTTCTTCGAATGATTATACATTCCATTTGGAATTGATTGGTTTTTCTCAACCGTGTACATTGCAATTGTCTAGACTTTGCTTATCTAGGACAATTAGTCGTTTCGTTTTGATAACTTGAAATTGAAAACCAACGTTTTGCAACGAAAAGCGGATTTAGTTGATATTAGATTAGACAAATATTTATTATTCAGTTTAACTCGCTAATAGAAAACCATGAACGAAACGAATTTCGAGAAAAAATATTTCAATTAATGCATCAATTTCAAGAAATCTGTGAGGCTAACTTACAAAGTACGGTATTAAAAATATAATTCTTGAAATTCTTGAACTATTCGCAAAGTTAACGATAGTGTGTACCTTCTTTGCTCCTGATAAGGATTAATGGGACAACCAATGTAAAACGGAAGATATAATCGTAAATATTTACATCATTCTCTTCCATATACATTCCACGATCAAAGCGTTAAGATATTAAAATTCTACTGATTGTGTTTAGCTTATCAATTTCGTCGTTGTCTTGATAGAGTTCTGGGGAAAGTTTTATAAAAAAAAATGAGAAAAATCCGCCGTCCAAAGTGACTTATTGATTTTCTCCTACATTGATCCGGGTCATTGAATATTCAAAGCTTTCCAATCATTTTGAGGAATACTGGGAATTAAGGAGGGAGTTCATCTTCTCGCATGCCTAAAACTGAACAATTGCCTCTTCGGCTGAGACACCTTTTTTACCCAGTCATGTGATCCTTTGTTTACCAGCCTATTAGTTGCCCCAAATGAGACGCTTTATCTGTTTTAAGGTTGACACTTGAGGACATCAACTTGTTACTCGGGTGGCGAGACCACCAATACAAAAAGTATCAGACACAAGTTGACCTTAAAAGATACAAGTCCTGACATTTTTCATTAGCCTTTCCTTCGTTCAAAGACCGCGAAATCTCCCGGACTTGCATCCACAGACGATTAAATGCTTCACGGACAGCTTTCTCAAATTGGAAGAATACACTCTGACCTCGTGGACTACTATTTCATGGAGATCTTCCCTTTGGACCAAGGTAGGTTGCCTTCCTCACCTTTCCTTTTGCACAACGCCCACAACGCCCACAACCACTGAGTAACACAACCAAGGAGTGAAAATGGTTTACGCTTGGGAACGTACCAAAATATGAAATCACGACACCAAGGGAAACAAACCCGTTGTAGGTTGGACATTAATGTATAGTTCATACAAGTGCATAACACAATGTTCTTTGAAAACATGAGTTTAGGTTCTTGTTGTTGCCTTTGTTACATTGAGGGCTTTTTGTTATATTGATGGTAAATAGAAAAAAAACTTTTTGACAGATGCGTTTGGATTGACTTGAAGAGGTCCATCAAGAAAACTTAATGACTTTATAGTTCTAAAAATATGTTTACTCTAAATACTATAAAATATATGTTACATTTTCTCGACACTTTAGGTCAATGTGACAAAGTTCCAAAGAAATAATGAAAAAATGAAAATTTCGATCCAATTTTGTCTTTATAAATTTCAGTTTAGCCCGAAATCAAATCGCTGACGCGCTGAACAGTGAGGACAGGACTCACCTATTATAGAACTAGCCTCTCTCTAAAGTAATAATCCTTAAATGAGATCAATACTGGGACAAAATGCCAAAGATTGTGAGACACATTAACAGACCTATCATTATGATTTACAAAGATCAATTGCAATTTTGGCATCTCAGCCATCATTTCGATAATCTTCTAGCTCTTGTACCGAATTCCCAATTGAAATGTCTATAACTCTGTTGTAAGTGCCGGAACATTAAGCACCTATGTACCGGCAGTGATTAGGCATGTATTATTTCAAAGATCTTGGACACATCAAAAGGTGTATGATTAGTCAATTTTTTATTATTATTATTTTAACCCCCCCCCCTTTCATTTTACTTTCGGCCAATGCTCTACCATACAAATTATTTTTGAAAGGTTTTCAACAATACACAGGAACCTCGACTGAATAATACGGTGAAGCATAAGTTGCGCAGATAAGACTACATTCTCAGTTTTCTTCATATTCAGTCCAATAAAATTTAAAATCAAAACAATACCTTTTTGAGCATTTATCAAGCAAGGAAAGCAGATCTGCTTTGTTGATATGTATACAGTGTTGCAGATGAAATGTAATCCTTATGATACAACTCGTTATATGTATATACATTACACTACAAATCTCGACATGCTTTTTTCAAGATTCTTTGATTAAGCTAGCGTCTAACAAAGTCACTAACAAAGTTCTGTTTAAGGATGAGTCTCTGTAGGTCAAAGTAGTTCTGTAATATAGGGCACTAGGTCAAAGTTAGTGCTGAGGAGATTCCGGACTCGAGTCCGAGTGCTCTAGATTATTATTTTTTTTGGAGAAATTGACCGGCCTCGAGTCCGGACTCGTCAGAACAATTATTCTTTTTTTTTTTTTTTAGAATTTAACAGAACGAGTCCTTTTGCTAGAACTGATTGTAGTAAAAGACTCGAGCCTGGCAAAAAGTCAAAACATCAAAGGGCTCGTTCGAGTCAGTCCGACTTGCCCCAACACTAGTCAAAGTACTTGAGAGATTTGGCACAACGCTCGAATTTGCGACTCTAAAGCACCCTTGAACTTAAAGCAGGTCAACACAGAACAATCTCAGGTTTGTTTGTAGTACTTAACAATGGGCCATCCATGAAGAATCGTCTAAGAAGGTATATTCTGTTTAAATTCGGAAATAGACCGATGAAATAGTACATTACAAAAAGGCTCGCATTACCATCAATATTACTATTATTACTATATCATCATCAAGTGGAAAAAAGAAACATTACAAAGGCCTTTGATGTCATTCCACTCTTCAAATAAATTCCGTATTTTTCAAGAGTGACTAATCCCCTTTTCGGTCGTAGTTTCTTTCTGGAGCAACCTTACCACCTCGAATCTCTTGTCCAAAAAGATTCAAGTCCCAAGAACAATCAATCTCGACCCGATCAGTAATGAAGGTCTGTGTATTGCGCATTCTGTTCATGTATGTACCGTACGCACGTGTACTGTTTGTGCATGCCCTCAGTGAGGCCTATGTCCTGTTGTCACTTTTCGAAGGGAAAAAGATCATTTTTCAAGGGGCTTGAGCCTAGAAAATTGGGAATTTCTGGCCTTGTTTCGGTGAAGGCATTTTCATGGCAATAGATCCAAGGAGCCTGTCACGAAATAGGCGCGTATTGTTGTGCATTGTAATCGTATCCCCAATAACCATCAATCATACTTCCCAAGCTTAAAGCAAACAATGTTCATCGAACCCTCGCAGTGAGGTTTTCTTCCCGAAAAGACGCTGTTGCTTGATGCTTATCTCGTTTCAATTCCTTTCGTTGGCTCACGCAAAAGTTAATTACAACTCTCCGATCATTAGTAATGCGCCAAGAGTTCTTCTTTCAACAACTCTCACCTTGCCTTCAATGACTTTGCCAAGAAAACACTAACACGTTCTTTGTAGCGAACTTACGATGACATACGAGTTATTCCAGGAAACGGCAGCGTTGCCAAAACGTTTGATAATGCCTTTTGGCGAGTTTGGGCCTAAGAGATGATTCGAGATACATTTAAGCGCACAAATATTTGTTCTGGTTTGGGTGGATCAAATGATCGATCAATTTGTTCTGGGATCCTTGCGCGTAGTTTTTGTTGTAAAATTGAATGGCTATTACGTTGAAGTCATATCAACTTTTCCAATATTATACTTCACCTGAACAAATTACATCAGTAATATATCTTAATTTTCAGCCAATTAAAAGGGAGAAGTTTTTGACCATTTCATATGGATTTCATCCCTAAGGACAAAAATCCATTGCTTTTTAGTGACAAACATCAACGTCTGAAGTATCTAATTCTATCTTTTGGCCTCACTGACGACTAGGTTGATCATCAAAAGGCCAAAATTGACAAGCTCCAAATTATACGATACTCCAAAAAAGCGTGAACTACACCCTGACACAGAAATTCGTTCCGGTTGGTTTTTTTGATGATGTTTACAAGCAAAATAGATCAACACAGAATACCTTATATTAAGACATGGGAAAAGATGTCTTCTCAATGTTTTTAGTTATTGTTCTTGGTATGTTCCCCAACAAGTTTTGGAGTTTTCTGCCTTCAAATTTGCGACGTTTTTGGCGAACTTTCTCCGGAGGTGCTCAGTTGTAGATGATGCCAGGGCATTGAAAAAAACATTACATGAATTTAAACTACACACCATCACAACTATCTTGTTTGGATGAGCTCCCAGGCCATTCCTCCTTCTTCTTAAATAAAACACTTCATCACCAAGCCATCAAAAGTCAGCCAATGTCACTCGACATGGAGCGGATTGAAATTGTTGCAGACGTTTAGACATTGACAACGAGCCGAAATGAGGCATCGATGAAAATTAATTCGAAATAATAGGTGTCAAACGACAACAAGGGATTGGCGAGCACAATCTGAGGGGTAACGGGACCTTGTTGCTTTTGTTTCAAGTGAGGATAACAAAGGACGCAAACAAGTTTATGGACTAGTTAGACGACAATATGAAAGTCAAGACAACAATCCTTTTTTAACCCTAGAAACGAGGATGTAAGCTTTACCCATTTTAAGTATCGCTTGAACGCCTTGCCATAACATTTATCCACATTAAACCTTTACCTCAAGATGAGTGATGATTGCACTCATCCTTTCAAGATAGCATGATAACAAAAGAATTCGGATATTCTTTCAAAATAAACAGGTCTACTCTCCAGGGTGGAGAGAAAGCAAAGACCACCTTTGTGGCTTCTGATTTGATGGCATTGAGTAACTTTTTCATTCCAATGAGCAATTGATTAACCTGGTGTCATTTCAAAGATGATCCAATCTTAGCCTAAATAACATTATATTGGTAACCCTCTCATAGTATGGATGCCTGAAGATAAAACCAAGAAAGGCTTTTCAGTCGTCCCTCGTAATCAAAACCTTAGATACAGATATGATCAAGACTTGATTCCTTTCTACCCTGTATATTCTAATTCGTTGTTGTTTCAGATATCATACAAATGCAAAATTAAAAATCGTGAATCTTCCTTGTTGAACAGTTGAAGAGGTCCGCAGAATATACATACGTAGATAAAACCAGCCTTTTAGACTTTGAAAATAAATCTGGAAATAAGAGACCGAAGATTTGACAAACAGAGTCCACCTCATTGATTTAAAGACTATCCAGAAGTGGTTACATGGTTGTAAATCATTGCAGGCGAAGCAATCTCTCACGTTCTCAGTATTTATGAAAAAGCTTGAAGGCATACTTTGATGATTTACAAACCCTCTAGACAGCAAATGAATAGTAAATTGAAAGAGAGGAGCCCACAAAATCGATGTCAAATTTGTCAATGGACTAGATGTGAGTGTGTATGTGTTGTGTGTGTGAATGACAAATTTTCGGAAATGAGCTTTCATTAGCCAGAGAAACACTGAAATCAGATATGGACGGCAATGCATCCTCGAAAAGACACATGTGACGCTGTTTGGGGGAATTCTCCATTTGGCCTAGAATGCAATAGGCAAGACGGGCCTAGGCCCTGTTCATTCCGCGGGCCACTCGCACTCTCACATTACTCCGAGGAATGTTGGGCCCGAGCGCGGACAAGACGAAAAATATGCCCTGTCTGCACTCACTATTGGTAGGCCAGTGCGTACTTAGTACTCGCTTACTTGCCTCACGAAGAATTAGAATGAAGCGCGCAAAAACCGTCGTCATCCGAGATCGACGCTTTGGCTATCAGTCCATCTTCTTGAAATCACGAGAACAGATCCTGGAATATAAGACTCATCTTTATTTTGATGTGTTTCGTGGTCAGGTGAATAGTAATTTCGTGGTATTGCCCGCACCAAATCAGTGATTTCCTTCCTGAGAAAAGCATGACTTAACGTGGGAAGGAACTTATTGAGAGCGAGACAGTGGTTAGTTGTGTTTTGAATTCGGGACTGTTGGTAGGAAATTATCATAAGTCAAGATGGAATGGCTCAAGACCAGTGTGGTTTTAGTGATGATGCTAGGTATGGTGATGACTCAGGGAGAAGTTCCCAAAAGCCTGTGCCATGTTCCAGGATGTCAGTGTGACGTGAATGCGAATAATCCAGCTTTGGTGGATGTCGAGTGTAATTGTGAGACCAAGATGGTAAGTGGTTCAATGATTTATTTTAGCCGATGTGCATAAATTAGTGGTGATGCTTTTGAGTCAAATAACCTTCAACGGGAAGGGCTACCACTTTGTAGCCTTTGATGTGTCCAAACTCCGGATGGGCTCAACAAACTCCGAAGGAAGCTTCACGCTTTTATACTTGAACTCATGGTGATGCTTTGGGTGCTTGAGCTCGTAGTGAGAAGGTTTGGAATAATGAGACTCAGGGTAGTGGGGCTCAGGATAATGAGGCTCGGGTAATGGGTTTAGGGTGATGGGGCTCAGGATAGTGGGGTCAGGATAATGAGGCTCGGGTAATGGGTTTAGGGTGATGGGGTCAGGATAATGGGGTTAGGATAATGAGGTCAGGATAATGAGGCTCAGGATGATGAGGCTCAGGATAATGAGGTTCAGGATAATGAGGCTCAGGATAATGAGGCTTCAGGATAATGAGGCTCAGGATAATGAGGCTCAGGATATTTGGGCTCGGGGTATTTGGGCTCATGATATTTGGGTTCTGGGTATTTGGGCTCGGGATATTTGGGCTCTGGGTATTTGGGCTCAGGATAATGAGGCTCATGATATTTGGCTCGAATTGGGTCGGATATTTGGGCTCTGGGATATTTGGCTCGGTATTGCGGTCGGATAGCTGGTATGTTGCTGGCGTGTGTTGGCTGGTTGGTGATATTTGTGTTCGGTGAGTTTGGCTCGGGTATTTGGGTTCGGATATTTGGGCTCGTGATATTTGGCTCGGGTATTTGGGTTCGGGATATTTTGGCTCGTGGTATTTTTGCTCGGGATATTTGGGTTCGGGATATTGGGCTCGGGGTATTTGGGTTCGGAATTTTGGCTCGTGGTATTTTGGCTCGGGATATTTGGGTTCGGGATATTGGCTCGGGATAATTTGGCTCGGAATATTTGGGCTCGGATATTTGGGCTCGAATATTTGGCTCGGATATTTGGGCTCGGGTTTTACCCATATTTTGTTTCAATTCCTTTGGACGCCTCTTTGTAGTTTGGGACCGGGTTGGAGAATAGAACAAACCAGGATACTGGACCACGTTATCCCCCAATGATTTGGCCAAAATGGCACATAAAACAATTGCAACCTGAAAATATATATTTTGGACAAAATTAGTTTTACTCGTGATGATCAATTTTTGTGATAGCTTCATATTTATGGTACCCTTAAAGTCATGCTTATTCTCGATCACCAAACCAAGATGAACTGATGCTCGTTTACTTTTGCCCAACTCTTTTATACATTCTTCCTGGTGCCTAAACTAGATTAACCTACATAGGTTCTGATCAAAATGCACGACGAGTTTAATGAAAATAGGTAGCAAAGCGCGATCGGAAACCAGTTTTTTGCGATACAAGTATTTCTAAAATCATGGCAAAGTTTAAATAGTTTTTTTCTTCATTGCATAATGTTATTTTTTTCTTCAAAATATATGCCAAGATCATTTTGATACTTCTTCATAAGTATTCAAGAACTGATTGAGAAATCTTAACCCTTTTTTGACGTAGGATATTGACGATTTTTTTCTGGAATAATGCTACTGACTTGCTTTTATTGTCAAATGCTCTATTTTTGGTCATAACTCAACCCTCGCTCAATCAATACATTTTCTAGCCTACTGAATTCAAAAAGGGCTTTTGCAGTTTAATTTCGATCCCTAGAATTATTATTTTGTTAACCATGGGGCTAGCTCATTTTTGCCAAATCATCAACATCAGCTAGCGAATTGTCATCGCCATTTTGAAAACCTTCCATGGTAATCCAAGAACAATGAATGAGACTTGAAACAACCAGGGTTTCCATCCATTTCCCTGGAGCCCCTCCTCCTGCCCACTCCCTTGAAACAAATCATGTGTCAAATTGTGTCCAAGGCAAACTGAGCAGGAATTGCAGATGTTCCAGTTTTTGCCATAGCCAATCCAGTAGTGCAAGCCAGGAGTTCAATCTGCAAACCGCTATTAACAGGGTGCAATTCTTCACTTCCCTTTTCCTGAATCAATATGCAATCAAGGCAAGACTCAAGTGAGTGAGTGAATGGCCCTCTTGATTTGAAACATGTAAGTAAATTGCTTAATGAACTAGAAACCCGGACTCATGCGCTCGAAAATGCAAAAAAGGCGTCTTGGATGGATATCAGAAGATTTTCTCCGACTACCATTCAAGTTGTTTGAACTTTTGGTATGACTATAAGCAACCTTGCATAACCCTTAGGAATCGTGCCATTCATAACATCAATTTTCAAATATTGACCAACGCCATTTCTTCACTGTCCCTAACTTCATTTTTGATATCAACTATCATGAATCTGTCATTCGCCTTCTCAATAGTGATCTTGTCCACTCAGAGTACTACAGTAGGAACAAAACTGGTTTAACAACCTTTAAGTTATGAAGTCTCGCATCGAGGAAGGGTAAAGGATTTCATGTTATGGAGTGTCAAAAACCAAGTCGAAATATGGCATCTCATTGTCCATTAACTGACATGAAGCTGGAATTTGGTGAGTTTACGTTTGCACCCACAAAATGTGACAAGTGCTGAAAGAGGCAACCTCATTGGCGAATTAACAAGCCTTAATTTGCTATCACAAAAGAAAACACGATTTGTCATGCAAAAAAAGCCTTAGACACGCCTTCTTTTCAGGATGAGATGAACGAATACCTGGCCGATCGTTGGAAACCGGATCGTAAATATTCTATGACGTTTCCCCTCAGGGATTTAATACAGACGCCCATAAGTCAAAACGAGAAAGATGATCTTGGAGTAGCCTCGATTTTACGGACGAGAAGTTGCAAAAAGTTATGTCTCAGCATGCCTTGTCAGCTCAAATGTTTTAGCAACATTCTCAAGATGCAATTGTTTAGGTTGGGGTGCAAATTCCCGATTTCAACGAGCAGGGTGGTAAAGATAAGGCTTGTGGAAGAGCAACAATAATCCCTGCCTTTCAACATTGTGCGAGACTTGGCAACCCTAAATATGACTTTCAAAGTGGCCAAATTGATCCTGAGCACGGCCACGTGTTTTCAGATGGATGCGGACCACTCTAGACATGGACGTGACAAAGATAAAAGATTCAATAACATAGTTGTTATGATCGTCAATAAACCAATCAAAAGGTAGCCGATCTCCTTCAAGTACTTTTCTTGAATTTCTTAAATGGAGCTCTATCAATTTTTTTACATTATATGTTTTATCTCCTCAATATTTTGTGACCAAATGCCACTTTTCATGTCTTCCAAGCCCAGAGAGTCACACCTTAACTTACAATTACTCTATCAAATTCTTGTCCATTGTTCGAATTGTCCGTAAATATCTGCGAAAAGAAGATGAAGCAGTCTTGTCGAGATATGCCCCCTTGGTGTCTGTGTGTGTTCGTAAGTGAATGGGTTAAAGAGAGTTTTTGCTCCTCAAGGTGTCTCGTATTTTACCATTTGAACATCACTAAGAGCCAGCTACATGTTCTGGGCGTCATTCGGCAGGACTGTGAATGTAATAGTATGATGCCGACCAAAACACGTTCGGAATTCCTCTCATGACACCTTTTACATGAGACAATAATGGCCAATCCAAATCACATTGCGAAGAATCAAGATGGACCAAGTGCACACAACACTTGCGAAACTCTTGGGGTCGGTCTATTATTTGTGTACTCAGAGAACGATTGAATGCTGGGATTTCACAAGTCCAAATGCTAGAGTTGAAATGCATCTTGATACTCAAGATCAAGAGCTTGAATTGGTAAGGAGGACCGTAGTTTTCGAAGTGTTATCCCATCAAACTCAAATCACAATAATACAAGAAAGTTGAGTTGGATAACTGAAAGTGGGTGAACGCTAAGATACCTCTTTTACTACATTATGCAGAGCAACGAGTACTTAGGCGAACCAGCTCTCCAATACCATTGCGTGATTTGAGACACAAGATGGTTTGATATGATTTGGCTAGTCATATTTTTCAGTAGTTTTCTGCCTTGTGCCTTTTTCTTGTTGCTTAAAAAACAGGTTTTATAGCTATTGAAAGAATTTGGGTACCTGAATACGGATGACCAAAATTTTGTCTTTCTTGACGAGTGAAACTTTTTACTTAAAAGGTATCAGAATTACAAAATGTGACATTTGTTCTCTTCAAGCGAATCTTAATGGTCACATACTTTTGGCCGCCAAGAAAAAGGTTTCAGCTTTTAAACCATGAAAGGTCCGATTTAAAAAAATGCACTAAAACTTGACTATTAACACTCTTCAAATTCCTCCAAAATTATAAAAAAGACCTCCTCACTACCAAACATGCCCCACTTAACTTTGATAGAAGCAAACATCAAAAGATCATCCAGTTTGTTCTCGCTGTCATTCAAGATAACTTGGGAAATTTAGGAAAATATTACAACATCGAAATGTTATATAGGTATGTCAAATTACTGTATCAAAAACAGCGCGGAAATAGCAATAGCAAAGTGTTTTTACATGAATTTAATGATGCCAATTTTTACGGTTTGATTAGCTATATCTTCTTTAACAACAAAAGAGACCGGAAACATCTTTAAGAAGGATATTTCATTGAAAATATGTTTTTAATAGCAAGCTTTGAACATATCTTAGATTCAATCTCTTGTTTCATTGTTTATTACATACACAAACTACCTCTTATGGATAGAGGGCAAAAAGTAGTGGATTTCGGATCACATTCAAAACAAGTAATTTCGATTTTGACTTTTATTGGTCCATGGTAATCAATTGAACTTTGTAAAGTTTGACGGGGTTCAAATGGGTCAACACAATATCCACATTTTGGTTGGTCTTGCCATTAGGTTTCGGCCTCTTCTCAAGTTAGCGATTCTGTCAATGACCCAACTACCAAACCTGTCTCTCCGATAAATCTTGGCCCTGTCGTGAGTCATTAAAGCTCGCATTCTCCGGCCCGTCAACTCATCATTATTCCGATTCAAACAAAATAATTCATGAGGCCTTATCCGACAGGGCGTGTCAGGTTCAATTCCAAAAATAAAGTAGCCATGCCTCTAAAAGAGCGATTCTCCACGCTTGAACTCCGCATCGAACAAAGTTTTTATTTGGGTAGAGCTTGATGGTCGGGATAAGAAATTTGGAAACAAATAAAATGGTACAATAGCACAAGTGGATTTTACCACTTCCATGTGTAGCAAGACCTACGTACGTTTCTGGTACAATTTAGGTCACGCAATTATTACAAAGCTCACTCTTTCAGGACCTCTAGCGTAAGCTTCTTGAATTAATCGGCATTGTTATAAAAAATACCCGCCCTTGATCTCATTTCTAAATCCCACCATCTTCTGGCCTATGTATTTCAGGATGTGAAGATTGGTGTTCGGGACTTGACGGACAATGTTTCGGAACCTCCGGAGAATGCCGCACAATTAAAAATCTCGAGCTGCCACTCGGTGGAGTTGTTCCCACGGATCATCAACCGAATGGCCAATCTCAAGAACATCACGATATCCAAGTCCGACGAGGTCAATGTTCACCCACGTCTGTACAATGCGAAAGCTGGCACGCGTTTGTCATCTCATCTGCAGATTGTGGAATTCTCAGAGGTACGACGACTTTTTCTCCGAGATCCACCAGATACGTACTCATCCCTGCCTTGCACATTCAATTTGACCGAGACCTCAATGTCCCCCCCTGAGAACGATCGTGACCGCAAATTAGGGTCTGGTCGAAATAGCTGCGCATGTTTACATCAAGATGCGCCTTTTTCATCTTGAACTAATGTCAAATTTCATATGCTTTATTGCTTTTCAGCATAATTTGCAACATGGTTTTCATCCAATGTTTATGTTTGTAGCCATTACTTCAGCAGACTTTTTGGACGCATTGTACTAAGTGTGTGTAGTACATGGAACAATTTGAGCTGTCATCTGTTGCATTTAACACGTTGACACAACCCTAGTGTAATCATCACATTTTATGCTAATTAGGCGTCACCAAACGATGCCAAGGTGACTTGAAGTTCAAATATCTCACACTTGCCCGAGACATTAAAACCCACGGCTCAATTTGACAATCCCTCCAAAACTGACGTCCAGTACATATTTTACCAAAACTCTTTCTAGATAAACAGCGATTCCAATCAATTACTCTTGGGCTTGAAATCGAGCCAAACCAGGGAATGAGTGAGTGATCATGGCCAAAAAAAGGGGCCTGAGTGAATCACATTCGGTTCTTGAGTGGCCGTGGGTGAGATGTTCATTATAGTACCTACAGAGACAAGACTCGTCGGCGACTCAATCGGCAACTTTTGCCACCTCACTCTCCTCGAGAACTTGGCACGTTGCAAAAACTACCCACAACTTACGTACCTTTCCACTGAAGAAGCACCCCTATTCGACCTTGACAATTGTTTTCTTCATATTCGTCACTTGACACTCCTTAAGCCAGAATTATGTAGGGAGAGTGGTGTACGAGTACGTATGTACGTACGTGCGTACATACTGCGCTGCAAACTACTTTGGACACAGAATTGGCTCGTCAAATGTCACAAATGTGATGAATATCGTTAGCGTTTGTCGAAGCTTCAGGGGACAATTGTTGTCGGCCTTAAAATCTGACGATGAGCCATCCATCAAGTCCATAAGTTTAATTCGAGAAGTCTTTGAGAGAGAAGGGACGATCGGGGAGTGCTGAGCAACGAGGTTGTGGAGTACAAATACACCTGTGGTATCTTTGTTTACAATGAAAACTTCGATTTTCAGACCAAAATGAATCTCGTTCTTGGCAATCGTGGATTCACATCTTCATTTTGAAAGCGAGGATGCCAAAATGTATTCAGATCCTTTAGTTGTCCGCCAATCAAACAGCATGACTCCTTTGCTCGTGACCACCTGCGCATGCAAAGAAGCGAAGAAAAAGAAGAAGAAGAGTTTATTGTTTACATGCGTTCAGAATACTTGATTATCATTACATGTGTTTTCTTCTTTTCCATTCTGCGAACATTTACCTCGAGCCGTCGAGACCTACTTTTGTTGGCCAGAAGGATTCTGAAGTTCAAATCAAAACGCTTTGCATTAGTATGATAGATCACAGTTTGTCTTGTTCTTTCACGTTTTTTAGCACGACATAAGTTGAAGTAGTTGAAGTCAAGCCAGCCATTTTTTGATGAGAAAGCACTTTTCATCACGTACAAAACGGGTATATTTCAATATGAAATAAACGAATCGATCTAAGAGTCACATTATTCAAGATAGTAAGGATCGAAATTCAAACTAAAGTCTTAACAGGGAGGCCGTCCAAAACATCATACGATCAAAGGTCAGAGTAAAATATTACTCAGTTTGAGTAGACAAACCAATAGAAAACATTACCATTGCCAACTCTATCATCCAAATTTGCATTTGTATCATATGTACACAAACCCTGAACTTTTTAATGTGAACTTGAATTGTATCCTTAAAGTTTCTCCATAGCACACTGGCAATAACTGTATTGTATTTGGGTGCTAAGGTCGAAGGGATGAGCCTAGCCCGGTCAGCAGAGCCAGCCATCAAATCGTCCTGTTATTGTTTTCCGATAGGCAGTGTCGTGTCCGTATCAGTTATGGTCCTCCGTCTGTGGTCAGGGTTAGCGTCTAAAAGTTTCCTTGAGAAAGGTCAGGGAGGAGATTCGAACCGGTGACCTCTCTCGTATTATAAAACTGCACTAACCATTACACCACGTCTCCTCTCAAATAGAGTATAAATCGTTTTAAATTCGATTGATATTCCTTGGCATTTGTTTCCTATTATGTGGGACTGTACATTGTTCCGAGAAGGTACGAAAGATATCTGATACTGAACGTCTTCAACAAAAGCATCCCAGGATTTAGGCTCAATACTAGTGACCTAAGAGGCTTAAAGTGCGTTTTAAGAGCACCTTCAAGCCCTTGAGAATCCAGGCTAGTTCGAATAATGAAGTCCTCTTCTCTTCTTTCTTGGGCTCTTTCATTGTTCAATTTGCTGCCCTCAAATATTCGTAGGAAATACGTAGGCCTTGTTGATCGAATTGCATCTTTCAAGTCAGACTTGGACAAAATTTTAAGTAATTTTCCAAAGCAACCCTGCATTCAAGGACTAGCTTGATCTGCCAAATCAAATTCGTTGGTAGCCACAAATATCATATAAAGATTCAAAGGTAATACATATACGAATAATTATCTTTCATTATAATTCGGTCTGCCAACTCAAATTCGTTGGTAGACCAAATATCATATAAAAATTGAAAGGTAATAAATAGACGAATTATAATCTTTCATTTTAATGGTACTGGGGATTACATTCCCTGTAGCGGTTAGAAAAGCCCGTGAAAAACCAAACCAAAAAATAATAATAATAATAATAATAATAGTGCTGGGGGTTAAATTCCCTGTAGCGGTTAGAAAAGCCCGTGAAGAACCAAACAAAAAAAAGGATTGTGTTTAGAGTCCACTGAAGGTTGGATTTGATTTGACAGAGTTTTGTAGTCTCGCCGTTTTCCTGGTCCGTGACAAAACAATAGAAATACATCTTCATTAATTGATCAATCAAACTTGATTTTTTCAGATTCGGAACCTGAAGATCGCCCGCCAATCGTTTGACGGGATCAGTGTCGACGGGAGTTTCTGGTTGAAGGAGATCGCAATGGAACGAGTCCCGTCCATGGCCTTTCACTTTGATCATGTCAAAGAGTTCAGCGTGTTTGGGAGCCGATTCGACCGTGTATCTATGTGGGGTTTTCGGTTGGAATCTTGCGGCGAATTCAATGCCTTGGGGATGACCCGGTTCGTCAGTTTGGCCACCAGAGGGCTCTACCTCAAATGCGACAAGTTCATGTTGGCATACAATGTGTTTGTCAGTGTTCATGATTCGAGTTTTGACGTCAAATTCGGATTCGCAGACATCCAGGGCAACACTTTTGATTCTATGATCGGCAAGCCCTTCATGGCATTCAGGCCCATGGCCAGAGATGTGAGTTTTGTACTCAAATGTCAATGATAAATGTGATCCGAAGTAAATGTCATTTTTACCAATTCTAGGAGCTCACCAACCCTGAATCTCAAAGAGGATTAGTTTTCCGTGAAAACAAGTTCACAGCCAGCCCTAGCCTGCCCTTTGGATCGTTGGCCATGCCGGCCTTCGAGAAGTTAGATCCCGAGGCCGAGTACATTGACATCGACAAGAATCATTTTGTGTGCGAGTGCAGTAAACTCTCTTGGTTCATTGGCCTGATGACTCACCAGTTTGACAAAGAAGCCATTCAAGACATTGGCAATGACGACGTGGGCTATGGATCACTGGACTTCTTGGAACTGGTCTACGAAACCTCAGGACATTGTTTAGATTGCCAGCTGACCACTTGTGAAGTGACGGAAAAGGATTTCATGAAATACGCCGATTCTGCGCTTATCGTGCACGACAACGAGCTCAAATGCTCCATGTCAGGTCAAGCCTTGAAGAGCCACTCCAAGGATGGTAAAAGCTCATTCATCATTCCGGAGCGGCCTTCGTCTTATAGTTACGAAAGGGAACACGAAAATGACTCTTCTCTGGAGAATCCGTCTCCTCCGGACAACTTGAATCTGAAACGGGATGGTGACCAGTCCAACGTGTCCGAAGTCACTGGTTCCGGTGTCACCTATCACATTTCGCTCCTGGGACTCACCTCTTGCCTTGCTATCCGGACTTTACTCCTTTGACGTGCCATTCTCTCACCTACTCAAATAGCCATTTTTCAAAGAAACTAGTCAGATAAAATTGAGTACTACTACCTACTGCAATATTGAATCATTAAAAAGTGTTGTTTAGAAATGTTTAGGAGTGCCTAATGCAATGCATCAATTTAAACTATTGGGATTTGAGGTAGAAACTCATTTGGTCGTATGGCAGGGTTAGTGACAACAGCTTCGAACTTCTAGAGCAACTTTCATTGACTGGGAAACACCGAGAAATGGAAGAATTGAGTTCTTGAGATATTCGCACTATTTTTTTCGAAAGTTTGAGTTCTCCAAATATTTCAAGAATAACCAAAAGAAAAATATTGAATTTTTTGGGGTTTACCCAAATTCAATTTTTCCAACACAACTCAAGAATAAGTGCTAGAAATTCTAGGAAAACAAGAACTACAACTTGCCAGCTGGTATCAAACCATCAAACCAAGAGCAGTAAAATAAAAGGCTTATCTGTTATCAAAACACCATAGTTGTTGGCTTTTTGGTTTGGATTTGCATCTGTGTTAATTGAGTCTTCCATGTGCACATGCTATACTTCCATTTGCGCATGCCAATTGATTGTCAGTGCCAGTCTTTGTAAAAAATGCCCTCAAAGACTGCTATTCAAATGTAAACATTTAGAAATAGTAAAACAAGAATCCTTACAAATTTTTCATGCTAAAATTATGCTGCGAGTCAACTGTTCGTTAATCAATATCACCCAACAGTGATTGGTTTTACCTTATCCCTTAGGTTTCGATTCTTCGTGCTCGAATATCTAAACTCTCTCATCCATAAAGTATGTTTATCTCTTTTTATTCCAAATCCCAAGAAACGTCGCCCGATTTGAAGCACAATGAAAAGTGACTAATAAACGAGAACAGTTCAAGGAGATTTCGAGGAGAAGTCAAAGACAGTTTTTCCCGATGAGTAAGAAAGTGGATGTGTCTAAGAATAGGTGTGGACTTGGTTAATTCCAGCTCATTTTCAATTGAAACACATCTAAACATCAGGGCTTAAAGTAACGTGTTACTTTTTGAGTAATGTTACCGGTAAGTCGTTACTTTTCTGAAAATGTGACGGCAACGGAATGGTTTGTTTAGCTCTCCCTTTAATGTTACTTTCTTCTCTACTTAACGAGCGAATGAAAAAAAGCTCTCTCAAATGCAATAACTTACTTGCCACTGATGGGATCAAATGAATAATCACAGTAGCATTTGTTTCAGTGTCACAGGGCAGGTCGGGCACTCTTAGGAGGCTTGGACTACCTTGAGCCGTTACATGCATTTTCCCCTTTTTTTAGCACTAATGTGGCCTCAACCATAAATATATTTGTTTGAATAAAAAAATAAACTCTTTGGTACACTTTTCATCTTTAAAAGTATTTATCACTTGCCTGAAAAAATTATGAGCGTCAAGTACAATAAACGTGTTAAATTGACAGAAATGATTATTAGAGTGAGTCTGGCTTTGCCATTGCGATAGTACGAGCCACAGAGGAGCCAGCCAGTAGATTTAACGACATAAACTTAAAAAGCAGATATTTGACTCATGGGTTGATTTTTTTTGAATGAAACATGTGCCGTAGAGTTTAATCTTTGATTCAAAACTATGACATTCATGATTAAGGCCATGGTCGTGCTAAAAAAGGAAAAAATACAGGTAACGGCTCAAGATAGTCCAAACCGCCGAACAGTGCCCGAACGGCCCAATGACATTATTTTATCTCCTCGCGGTAAGAAAAAAAGGAATCACCTAACCTTTAAATATCATTCCTCATTGACTCGAGTTCGGTTTCATTGTTTTTGAGTACCTCATTATTCCACTAACCCTTGCTTGAAGGCGGTGAAACATCCATTTGATAGACGTTACCAACATTTATTCATTTATGACATGTTCAGTTAACAATATTTAGGGTTTTATTTCCATCTTCATCGATCGGTTAGCAGGTTAAGGATATTCTCGTATAAATCCCGTATCTTAACATTTCCAGGAAATATCACAGTCTATGAAGGAAGGACCACCTCGATGGCTCATTTTGGTTTGGTATATAGGTATAATTCTCCATTTTCTTCAAAAATTCTTGGCCACCATTTGTTTTAGGTTACGGTTGGAAAGACACCTGAAATGAAACCGAAGAGTAAGCGTTTTAAATCTGAGGTGCATAAATTTCAAATTTCATATTCTAATAATGTGCTCTTGGACACGTTAAAGTCGTAGGTGCTACTTCTGTGGGGAATATTCAAACCCGATTGCCTTGACATATAGATTAGTGAGAGCGGTGATATGAGTGGGCTCGGCGTACACTAAACTCCGTGTTTAAAAGTGTAATACTAACAAGTATAGCACACTCACTGGAAGTTCTACAAGATCAAATCACATCGTTTGAGTCCATGGAACCGGAATAAATCGTGGCCAGCTCAGTTTTCACGCAGGATTGCGATCTCTGGGATGGATTGAAATGGCTCACGGGTGAGCTCAGGGTGACTACCAAACTAGAACCTCGTCTCAGTGGTGGAGCTTTCGGCAGTTGACGTTTGGTCGTCGACCCCGGTTCAAGGGAGTCTTGAGCCGTGTTCCATTTGACTAGTCGGCCCCGCCTATCTGCCAAAGACGAGCTCCCTGGAAGCTGGGAGTGTTCACTCTCCGTCGAAGAGGTGCTTATCAATGGCGGTCTTGGGAAACCGGTTGGTCTGTCTGAGTTAGGTAAACTGTCTGATTTGGTCAAGGGTCTTGATTGGAATTGAACTCTATGTAGTGTCTGGAGAAGGACTCGACGCTTGTCCAATAACTCCCGAGGGATTGGTTCTCCTCTAGGGGACGCACAACCACTTTGACTGCCTTGAGGTGAGTTTTTGGGGTTGCTTGTCTCATAGCAGGACATACTATTTTTTTTCATCATGATCTTCCTTTTGTCTTCAAGACTCATGTTCTCCCTTGAGCCATAACTTGTCAAAGGGCCCGGGACGTTATTCATATTATCAGGTAGACTGGACCAATGATTTGCGCCCGAGATCTTTTCCATGTGTTTCAACCTAGGACCTCTTTTGGGCCGGGGCATGACCCGAGGTTCCGTGAACACTTCGCTATCACCCCAATCATTAAGAGAGCTACTAACCAAGGGCATCTCAGACGCAAATGGGTCGTCATCAGCAGTCGGAGGTGCGGCCTCTGCCGTGGGTGGGGCCGTATATCTTGGCGGGGGCATTGGCGGGGGGTTCCTGACACCGGTGGAATATTGGGCTTGTACGGATTGTAAAGGAATGGGCGAGTCAGAAGATCGGGCCTTCATTGGAGCATAGCCCTTATTTCGGGGCATGGTGAACTCTGCGTATGTCACCTCTTGGCTCTGCAAGATAGCAAATGAAACTAGATGATGCTATTCAAAGGTAAATATTCAAAGACGTATGTATACCAGTCTCGAAAAGTTGTTCCGGATGCGATTTCGCCTCTCAAAATCCGGATCCTCGGTCCGTCTCCGCTGAAGAGTGGCAGAAGCAGCATAACGGCGGTTTTGGCTCACACCATGTTGAAACGAGGCCTCCGCTATATAATCTACAATGTTGGGAAGCATGTCAGGTTGGTTTGTTTTTGTTTCAAGAAATGACATGATATTGCACTGTTGGTCTAATCAGACGCATGTCAAACGTGACAAAGGAGGATATTATCCTGGTCATAGCGTTATGATGGTTGGTTACGGGATCAGTTTCGCTTACTTTTGTTGTGTTGAATGAGGTCTGGAGTACCACCGGTGATCATTTTACCATAGGAACGTCCTGGCTCAAGGCCAGTGACATTGAAATGGGGCACGGGACTGTGAAGCTTGGCCACTACACCATAATGGTGATTATCCTTGGCCTNATCAGTTTCGCTTACTTTTGTTGTGTTGAATGAGGTCTGGAGTACCACCGGTGATCATTTTACCATCCATGTCAATGCATTCATCAATTTCCCGTTGGTTCAGTGGAATATGTGAGCCTGGTGGAGGGTATCCACTCATGCCTGGCCTTTGTGGCCGATTGGTCTTGTTACTATTATAGACCGGTCTTATCCGCAAAACAACAATGATAGCCACGGCCACGAGTGCCAAACCACAGGCAATTGCCACCAGGACCCCTAGAATGGGCGTCACCGATACCCCATCGCGGCTGAAAATGGCGTTCCAAAATTTCTACTTATTTCGAACGAGACAAATATCAGGGCATGAGGATGAATTGCTCCCCACCTTGTTACGTTTGCCGGATGAGTGGATCCGGCCGTGTGCTTTTCCGCTTCCTTGATAGTGAATGAATACAACGTGACCGGGGTACTCAGACCCTTTGAGTTTTGGGCATACACACTCAATACATAGGAACGTCCTGGCTCAAGGCCAGTGACATTGAAATGGGGCACGGGACTGTGAAGCTTGGCCACTACACCATAATGGTGATTATCCTTGGCCTCGAGCACGAACGTCTGGGGAAGGCCGCCGTTGTAACCACCCATGCAACGAACCTTGAAAGGGATAAGAAGTGCATTTTAGCCATGCCTCACTACAACACCACTCTAGTGTCCCCATCCATGGTGGTCATTAAGCCGTAAAACATTGGTCTTAAAAAGAAATCACCCTAAACTCTGCATATTATTGTCGAATGGAAGCGAAACGTTGTTCTCTGGGCTCTACGTGCACGTTCCAACCCTTTGGACCACCAGTTCGCAAACTGATGAATCAACTCGATTCAGTACATTTTTAGCACCATCTTTACCTCAAAGGATGTGGTTGTCTGGTTTCCAAACGAGCAATTCTTGACAGAATCAGGAGTGCCAGCTGGCACCAAGTGAAAGATGCAAGGATCCCTTTGTTTGCCAATCGAGTTTTTGGCCCAACACATCAGCGACCCGTAATCCAGCTCGGTCCGAGGAACATATTCCACAATGGACTTGGTATTGGTGGACTTGAATCTGTCATGAGGCATATCCACCAATTCGCCCGACGCATTGAAACGCCACTCGAAACTCGTGGAGCCAATGGGATTGGAAATGACCTCGCATGAGATGCGAACGGTTTCATCGCGAGCTACGCCAAAAACCTGCACCTGATCTGGTTTGCAATACGGCGCGTCTAAAAAGATAAAACGGGAGCATGGTTGAAATTGATCACAAGGCACTATTGCGTTATTGGTCTAATGGTGTTGTAAATAATGCTTTGTATTTACATCGAATATTTAGAGTCATCGGATTACTGGCGCCATCTCCTTCGATGTTGTGGGCAAGACACGTGTAGATTCCAGATTGAGTCCTTCGCACGTCTTGAAGGACCAGACTGTGATTGCTCACAATGATGCCTTCATGGACATTGTGGAGCAATGGGTTCTCCTGGAAAGAATAGAATTCCCGCTCTCATGAGGTCTCTCGAGTTCCATTGAGGTCATTTCATTAACACTCATTTCCTGCTAGGAGCCTCGACAACCCATTACGGGGTTGGAGAAGAAAGACGGACTACGACGGTGGGAGGTGTGTTCCACTTCCATTCTGGGTTCCTTTAGAAGTTTTGATAAATTGCCTCAAGTTTCTGCAATCCAACCCTCTTTCCAAGGGCCATTTCGCCTCCTCCCCCCAATATCTAATAAAACAACCACCACCTTTGAACTTCTGGTCCCCATCCGCAGTTCCATTTGGAAATTTCTTCATTCCAGGCCAAATCGACGAACATTGTTCCAAAAGACCTCATTTATGACCATCTTCACCCCTCGCACTAACTTTATTCTTCCCCTCTACTGTACAAATTCTTCCTCTACCAACAAACTGCTAAACCGCTCAACCACCTCATGGTTCTAAAACAGATTTATCCCGAGCTAAATATGACTCTGGAAAGTCTAAGCTGACATTTGCTGCCAACGGAAAATAGCAGACCCAAATGTAACCCAGAACCAACCCCTACGCCCAAATTTGGCAAATCCATGACGAGGTACCACAAGGTAGACCCCAAAGCGTGGGTACTGTTTGGTAGTAGGCACTCCTTAGTGGTATCGGTTATGTGGGATAGGCCCCATGAATATGTTTATCCACTCACGTTAAATCTCCACGTAATCTTGTATGGTTTGGGATTTGCGCGAACATTGCATTCGAAGTAGACGTCGTCGCCTTCCTTGATGTTAGACCCATTTAGGGAAGTACCTAGGCTTAGGATGGACTGAGGAACGTCTGAAAGAAAGAGAGAGGAGAACAAACCATGTATTCTGGTCACGAAAGCACCCGTTGTCCCCTGTTGAAAAAAATAACATTCTAAATTTGAAAGATGTTGGGGAGGGGGGAGAACTAACCGTTGGTAACATGTTTGTTCGTCCAGTATTTTAACGTTAAAATAGTACACAAGGCAAGCAAAATTTTGGGCATAAATCATTTTTCTCTCTAGTAGAAAATGCGTTTCAAGATAGCTTGCGCCCATGTTGCTCCTTAACATCCATAGTATTTGTTGACCAAATCTCAATGTTCCACCACTTCAGGAAGAGTAGTTTAGATCGGAAGCAAAATATCAAAATCTAAAATCATTTCACACATTTATTATGTTCCATGACCCTAGCCCTCAAGACCATATTTCCTAGGCTTACATTTCATGACGAGGATTTGACGGGACATGGGCAAGGTAGGTAATCATTTGGGATAAGTGAAAATGGACCCTCTTCAAGAAGAGGGGAAAGAGGACTAAGAGGAAGAGGAGGAGGAGAGATATCCTTGCTCCCAAGCAAGGCTCATGATGGATGGACCTTTTGATCCTTTAGACTTTGGAGTGGGATGCCAAAGGACGGCTATACTTGTAGATATTATGGAAATTGGCTTTCACTTCAGTCCCCTGGCTGCATCTCAACCTTTGGGAACACGTTTGCCGCATGTTGCAGGTAGCTAACAAGTTCGAAGCTCTGGGCCGTGAATCTTTGAATGGCTTCGGAACATTTATGTGAAGAGTGTTGGTGCTAATCGGAGTTTGGAGATTCACTTTGCCAGAACGGCTTGCCAGCTCCGTCAGGCCATTAGCTCTTAAAACTGAAGCAAAGTTGGACAGGAAGAAAAATTGCAGAAAACTTGCCGAAAAAATGCAGGTAGCTCTTTCAAAAAGTTTCCTTCAGCTCCTTCGCGCTCAACGAGTCTACCAAGTGGAAACTTATGAACTCGTGATTTCAAACTAAACCAATGAATCAACGGACAAGAAAACTAGAAACACAAGAAGAAACATCCTTGAAACTTATTGGAATTGCAGATTTCACGTTTGGGCTTCACACAAATTCATATTCAAATCACCTCTCACGGACTCTCAAATGGTTAGTTTGTCGGGTTGCCATTGGGACCCTGGGATTTCAAATTGAAATGCATTCGGTAGCTCATTTGCACCAAAAGTCACGATGGGAAAACTTGTTCCCACTGACCACGATCTTTTGGTCCAAAGGGAAAGGGGTGGTTTGAGATCCAGAATTAGTCCTGAAATGCACCTGTCCAAGTTTTTAACTCACAATGAATATCCAGTTTCCATCCATCTTCAATGGACGAATCCCGAATCTCAGGGTTCTCCGCTTTACAGCTCATGTATTTTCCGGCATCCCTGACCGATGGGACATAGTTGATGATGCTCAGGGTGACGTTCCCATCGGGGCTCGTCTGAAAATGAGAAGCACACTTGACCTGGAGATCGACACTTCATAATATACAGACTCGTTGCCATGGCAGATTTCCATTAATCCTCCCCCTCGAACAATGTCCGTAACTTACTGAAGATATGTAATGTCAATCAGATGTCCTGTCCTGCCTGCATGCCATTCTTCAAATCGTTTATTGTACTTAACCTCAACAAATCACATTTATCAATGGACCTGAGCTTCTCGCTCTCTCTCTCTCTCTCAGCCCCTTCCAAGTTCGTGTTCGCCCCTTTAGCTTTTTTCCCTCAACATTTGCTTTGCTCCCTGTCCCAGTAACCTCAATTGTGTTCGGTTGGATAACGGACCAAGAGGCTGTATTCCTCAATGGGAATAAAGTAGGGTAAATGTGGTTGAAACTACAAAAGAACTGGTGAGTAAGAATCTAAAAATATTGTGAAAATCTTCTAGCCAGTCTGTTGGGTTGAGGATCACTTGGTAAGAAATGATAATGTCAGACAAAAATGGAACACTCTCGCAACCTCATTAAAAGTGTTACAGAAGGAATTGCAGAACCTTTGACCCGATCTTGGATAGTCCTTTCTGTTTTCATACCCTCTGTGTCTATCAAGACACATTTACTACCACCCTTGGTTCCTGGAATGTTCCTACCAACGACCGAATGGTGCACCTTCCTTCAAATTGTCTTTCTTTCCTTTGGAATGTGGTTGGTCCCTTACCCGATTGGTCACATTCTCTCTCAATTGTGTGGATCCCCTCCACCAAGTGATTTCTGGCGGTGGTCGAGCTCCAACAGCTTGGCATCGAAATTCATAGACACGACCTGCTGACACGGGGTCCTTCCGTCCAATCATCTTCACATCCACTGGCCCAACTGGAACATAGATGTAAACCATTGGAACAAGGGTCGAAATTCCAAAAATAGGTTGAGATCCTAAGTCATTTGTGGCATTGGATCAAACATGCATCTATGAAGGAGATGAGGGTGACTATTCTTTAAAGAACAAATTGTGCCAGATCCCTTGAGTCCCGATTTCGGACATCGTTGACTCTTAACCAAATGGAACAATTCAGACAGAGAAAGGGGGGGGGGAAATAAAATTAAGATCTTGTGTGAGGTCAAAAACCTGCAGACAATGTTACAGGGAGCACTCAAACAAGGCAGTCTGAATCTCTAGCATATTACCTCGGTTGACCTACTTGCAGACATAGACCACTTGCCACGATCTTCAGCCTTTGTTTGCAATGCTCTCCTATCCTGTCCTGGTTTTGACCTAATGAGTCAACCAGTGCGGCCATTTGTTTTCGTGGGCAATCATTCGAATTCCGCTGACTCTTGAGTTTTAAATTGGCTTGGGTGTCGCAAATTGACTCTTGGTGTGAGAAGTGGGCAAGACTTTTTCCCTGGATGGCCTTTCCAGAGAACCTAATGGCAAGGCCAAGTGGGGAATGGCGTAGCAGAGAATGAGAGACCCTGTCTTCCTTGGTCTTATCGCAGACCATAAAATGTTTTCAACTTGAATGGGTGTGTCTTCTTCTCTGGAAATGTTTTGGCAATGCATCGCTCTTTTCTAGCACAATGACAAATGTTTGTTCCTCCATCCAAGATTCGTAGAGCAGGTCCACGTCGTTGTCCCACAAGCCCTGTATCCATTTTCTCAGCCGCTATTTGGTTGTGTGCCAAAAAGTTTCATGCAAAGTTCAAGCCAGGTTAGCTCCCAAAGACCCTGTCTTGTACATAACATCCACAGACAAACCTAGATTTGATCATCACTGATCTTCAGACCTCGAATTTGACCTCTTTCTGATCGCACGGGGCCTACTACAGAGGTGCCTTGTAACTTGATCTTGGCTTGGAATGTGTCTGCACAACTGGCTACAAGTGACTGCTAGGCCCTTTTTCTGTGTCCACATCGATGACTCGAGTATACAGGGTCGTTACATTTTCTCCTCAGCAACTTTTTCTTTGGCCCTTTCTAGTAACGTCTCTGTCAGAGACGCTCCTTGAGGCCAACCTGAGAAGAAAAAGTCGAGTTGGATGGTCGGTGAGCCCTTTTGTTTGCCTTGGTGTTGATCTCTGAACTTTTATCGAAGGTTCAGAGGGGTGACTTGGGCCCAAAAAAAAGTTACCACCGGATATTGATTGAACGCAAACCAAGAGGAAACCGAGCCCATTTCATGCTCACTTCGCGCTTCGCTTCGACCCTCGTTCCCATTTCCCATTTCCAACCACCCTCATGGAACAAACGTAACCGCAACGATTGTTCCAAAGAACTGATCAGAACATTTTTCACATTTCCAAGGAAACTTGCCACAAACTTATAATAGTTTTCCTTAACTCCAGAGCTCCGAGATTTTGATTGACATCGGAATCAAAAAAAGACCTGCCAAATTCAACGAAGTAAGGAAGAAATCTTGATTTGACCTCGTTTTCTTGATGCGTTCCACTTGAGCCCTTTCCACATTCTCTCGCCATTTCACACCCGGCAGGGACCCCACATTTCACCCAGTCCAGGGGTGCCAAATCAGTCCCCCAAAGATGGTCCTCCGGCCTCAAACTAGAATCTTGCAAGGACCTTATTGAAATCAAGTCTCTTTCTCGAGAAAAGGAATTTGACAAGTGTTTGCTTTGAATCCTCCTTGAAGTCGAGACCTCGAAGCTCAGCAATGAGTCTGTCTGTCTGTCTATCCATGTGTCTTGAAATCAAAGCAAGGATTGAAGAGGATAGAGATAGAGTGAGTGAGAGTGAGTGAGAGTACATCGCCCTCAAATCTCGAAAGTTTTCGTCGCCTCCTTCAGTTCCTTTTCCCCTCTTTTCCAGAGCCCTGAAGGGGGGGGGAATGGTGGGGACTCTTGAGGAGACCTGAGGGAAAGTGCTAGAAAACAAGCTTGGGACAGAAAATTGGATATCAAAGATTCATGCCGCCGAGCATGTGTTTGGTAGGGGCACCACGTTGCCAAATCATATGAACACATCCAATAGGACAGAGGTAGAGTATGTGCTAATGCGGGGTTTGCCACGTGATCTGGGTTGAACCCACATTTCCGGGGTTTTATGAGTTATCTCAACAATCGTTTCAGGGTTGATGCGGAAGAGAAGAGAGTACCAATGTTTACTCTAACTGTGCTGTATATATATTTGGCTGGTTTTTATGTGCTTTGATTTGATTTGACCAGGGACGCAAAACTAATGTCCCAAAAGCAACCCTGTTCGTCAAGATATTTTATATCGTAAGGAGGCCTTAGCAAAAACGGTTATGGAAATCGGCAAAAAAGTGGTGAAAAGGTTGAAAAGTCGTGATGATTGTAAATCAAGTAATCCAAAAATTACAAATGCCCAGTGCAAAACATAATTCTTTTTGAGATTTTTCCCCTCTGAATTTTAAAAAGAATAAAGTCAGGGCTTCAATTTTTTTGTCATGAGCTCATGCAGAATCATGCTCTATCTTAGATTTGATTTATGTCAAGAAAATACAAAAATCAAAGTAATTGTGATGGAATAAAAATATTTGGTTGAATTGGAACGAGCCCAACTACATAAGTCTGCAGAAATATGTGTTATGTGTTAATTAAGCTAACCCGGCAACTCCTAGGTCGACATTTTCGACAATATGCTTCTCTTGCAAATCAACTATTTAGCTTGAAGGACCTCAGCTAGGGTTTTCAACTTGAGTAAAAGAAGGTACTGCCGAGCAATCAAAGATCAAGAACGAGTCTAGAAGCAACCCTGGGTTTGAGTCTTAGAAAGGCAGGATCACGTTTTTCATAATGACGAAAATGTCGACCTAGGAGCTTCCGGGTTTTAATCTCGGATGGCCAGACCTCTGCACTCTGTTTGCACATTAATCGCAACTCTCTTGAATGGTGTGTCGCTATTGAAAAAGTGCTTGACATTTTATTTTTACTTTTGATAATCAGCTTTGCCTGAAATAGATTTCTATATATTCGTGCACATTGATCCAAGAAATGTTTTGACTCCTTCTTTGAGTTTGGGCTTAGAGCGTACGTAGAATTGCTGATCTGTGAAAATCACTCGCTTTTCCTTGAAATTGTCTAATTCTTGGTTGTAGAGCATTTTCTTGTTGAATCCATGAAATGGGATGTAGTTTAACAATGAAAAGCTAAGTCTTCAGCTTTAGCTGACATCTCGTTATTTGGTTCAGGTTCAAGTGATCTTGAGACGTTTTTCTGTTGAAACATAAGCATTGATCTCAAATATCTCTCTCTCATCCGGGCTTCTCTTTTACCTCAGCATTTGCAGTTTGTTCCGTTTCAATCCAGCCTTGAATTGGCCTTAAAAATAGACAAGGACGATTTTCATTTACTCATCCATCACTTGCATTGGCATTCTAAGATTGATCGAGTCATCATCTATCGTGGCCGTGTTCGATTCATAACTATTCAGGTTGCATTTCTTTAACCTTTCATTTCCACAACTTATACTTACAATGCATGTCCAATTTCACGGAAGTCGAAACCGGGACCGAAAGGTTATTGTTCGAGGCCTGACAAGTGAGAATGGAGTGCAAATCTGATCTGGCGAGCCTGAGGAGTCGGAGATTGTTCACCACTTCTCCCTTGGTCACTTCTTCCGAGATGTCGTCCAATAAAGCATGGTCCCGCCACCAACTTACTTTCGGACTTGGATTGCCTGAAGGAAAGGAATCCCATAACAGGTGTACATACTCGTATGTTATGTTTGTCTTTGTGGAGGTTCCAAGTACGTAGAGAGAGAGAGAGAGAGTGTGTGTCTGTCTCTGTGCTTTTCTTGACTCACCTCCCATTGAAATGCATTTCAAGGCAACCTCGTCGCCCACTTTGTAAGGACCCAACTTCAATCGGACTTCTTGATTGCGCTCGTCGTAGATCTTAGGTTTTTCGGGTGGCACTGCATGGAACAGAAACAGAGGAAAATAACACCGATTTAGTGAGGCAAATTTCGGGTTTGTTTCCAAACCGATGGACAACAGGAGCATCAAGAGTACGAAAGAAGCCATTTATTTTCTTTGCTTGGGTAAATACCAGCTTTCCATTAGGTTTGAGGTCGAATGGAACAAAGGCCAGCCAAGCAAGGAAGCGGTCCTACTCGTCGTTTCCCCAATTCACAACATGCAAAACCATTCAGAGAATCAATGGCAATCGTCTGGGAGCGTTCACACGCTAATGTGTGTCGAGGGATTGAGTGAGGAGCCTTGAGGGGAAGCTTGATTTGCCTTTTAAGTGGGAGTTGAAGCCAGAGCCAAAGTCAAGGTCAAAAGCTAGCGGCTTTTTGGCATTCTAACATGAATCGAGTCATCATCCATCTTAGTAACGGTCTATTCTTGTATTAGACGTTACAGCTCAGAACTGATTACGGTGATTACACTCGCTTCCTTGCGGGGATGTGCTTCCCATGTAAGGCCAAAATACTTATCATGGGAGATTCAAATGTGACCAGGCTTTAAATTTTGCATCAAATGTGGTATTTACAAAAAAGCTACTGTCAGCAACCGTCTTGGCTACTTCTTTGGGCTGGTTAACGACTCACATTGAAAACTACTCCCCCAACTAGCTTTTTCCATCTTTTCAAAGACTTTGACAAAAAAGCGGCCTTTGCGATCTGGCTGCCGCTTTTGCTGCCAGCCCATATTGGCTTGTTCTTTTGGCTGAGTGAAAGAGAAATCGACCAAGATCGTGGATATCCTGCTTTGAACTGTGCCAAGATCGAACACAGATTCCACCAACAGCATCCAAATGGATCCTAACTGAGCTTATGAAGTCCCTTGTTCAAGACCATTGAAGGCCAGATTTTTTTGGCTCACCATAACGTCTGACCTTTGGGGGCTTATGTCAGTGTTCCACTTGTGATCTTGTTATAAAATGTCTTGCTTATTATATCTCGATCCAATCACATCAGTATCTTTGAAGAGACTTTTCACGCTAAACTCATCAAGATCCAAGCCGTGATGGAAATGGAGGTTCCAATAAGAAATGACAGATACGTAAACATCACAAGTGGAACCTTCGTATTACCGAGAGAGAAGAATTGGACCGTTAAGCAAGCTGTTCCAATTGTTTACTTTCCATCTTAAGGACAATTTCACGCAGGCAAATTTCTCTCTCCTATTAAGCAATCAGTCTCTCTGCTTCCAATCGAGATTTTGAGTCATTGCTGGTTCTCAATCAATGGCTGATCAGAGATAAAACTGGAGGATTTGTCGGATAAGGATGGGGCTCATCTCCAGAGTGCTCCTCCTCAAACTCAAGAAGAAGAGAGAAAGAGATGGATATGAATCACGATCGTCGTTTCTCAATGATGGTTCTTTTGTGTTCCCTCATTTTCTTTGCAAGAGAAAGAGAGAGAGAAAAGTGGCCTTGATCATGGTCTTGATTAGAAATGAGCCAACTACTATTCCATCAATACTGCCTAGCTCATTTCTTCTTGGATGACAGCTCGACTAAGAAGCTTAAGTTATGTAATTAGCGTTTTTCTCTTACAATCCTGCCACGTTCAATATCAGATGGTTCAAACTAGACATGAGTTTCAAACTTGACGAAAGAAAAGTGAACAAGATTCAGATGAAGTTGAAGAGTAGTGACAAATTACAGTCTTTAATTTTGCAAGAACATTGCAAAAATTATGCTTTCGTTGACCTTTTTATTTGAAAGCTGAAAAGAAGTTATCTTGAGAGGTTGGATAAAACTCAATATATTCAAGCCGTTTAGGGAAAAAACATTGGAAACAATGAGCAACAAAAATACTTAAATAGGCAAAAGAGGAAAAAATGCTAACTGCTTTTTTCTTCACTTTCAAGTTTTTCCAAGTGAAAAATAATTTTTAAAAAAACTCAATGTGGCGACGAAAAGGTGAAAAAATGCAAGTAACCAAAATAGTGCAAATAGCACGAAAAAAGTAAGAAAATGCACTTATAGGTTTGGAACAGTCCCAAATGTCACCTGAAGTACAAAATTCTGCAAGAGAACTGACTTTTGAAAGCCACTGTCCGAAATAAAAAAAATCCAATTTCAATAGGAAGAAGTATACTCCATAGCGCAAAAAGGGCATGAAAAGGTCAAATTGGCGCATTCTGGGATCGCAATATCTCTTACCTATGATATCTAGCATGACTGATTCAATCGTGGTAGGAGCACGATAGAAATCCACCCGACATCGATAGATCCCACCGTCGTCAGGTTGGACCGTATCCAGGACCAATCGCCCCGGACTTTCATCCCCTCGAAAAAAGGCTCGTGAGCCCAGGATCTTTTCATCGGACCAATGTCGAGCCTCGACATGTGATTGGCCACGCGTGTCATAACTGAAGTAAATTTGGACATGAATCCCCACTCGCATCGGCAATTTCATTTTCCATTTTCGTTCCAACGGAGAACACAGAAATCTGTCACTTACGTGTAAATGGGAACCTTGGAGTCGTTTCGGAAAAAGAGGACCAATCGGACCTTGTCGGTGATGATGGGCGGTGTGATGTTGCATGGCAGGTTCACCGAGCTCCCTTGGACGGCGCCAATCCTCTGAATGGTTTCTGGAACATGGAGGGCAGGAAGTTAGGTTCCAGGTTCCAGCTTGGCTCATTCGGCTCGTAATGTGTATTAATTTGCCAGATGAGTAATGAATGTGGTGCCAATGAATGGATGTCTAGTCCTAGCTCTCCAAGGTAGTAAGTAGTAGTATCAAGTGACTCGTGAGATATCATTAGGCACACAAACTGGACGGACCACTCCATGACAATGGCACACTACTTTGTCCCGAATGTCCTATTGTAGATAATAGATAAGCCGGACAAGACGAGCCAAGAGAAAGAGGGGGAACGACACATTGTTCCGAAGTCGAATCTTTCGGGGAAAGTCCTCATTAATCAAACTCTTCCCCGTGTACTCTACAATGTTCTCGCTCGCTCTCTCGTTCCATCCAGTCATTGGAGTACAGTGCATCGAACCCAAGCACTACTAATCTCAAGACAATAAAGATAAGGTGCCATACGAGCGCACTCTTGGAGGGCTAGCGAGGCAAGTCCATGGGACGATCTCGGGAACCACTGGTTGTTCCGCAGTTTTTCCAAAACATGCGTCGGCTTTCCCCAATGCAAACAGGATTATCACCGACTCCTCTGCCAACGAACAGGAAATAGCTCATATCGAGTACATTTCCTACCCCTTTTCCTCATCCCCCAGGATGGGTCCGAGGAAGTCGGGAACGAGGATCTACTCATCCCCGAATGTGTGCCAAAAAGAGCAGAGACTCCCTCCTTGGTTGGCTCCAATGAGAAGAAGTACATAACTAATAGAAATGCATGATGCTTTCAGAGTCGGAGTGGGGCAATTCGGCCAAGCAACCCTTTCTCGATACCAGACCCCCACCCAGTTACTGCCTTCTTGGCACAATGATGCAAATAAGGGCCATTAGCCAACTCCTTTAGAAAAAATAATATCCACACGCTTCCGGGCAAAAAGATTAACTGCTCGAAGAACGCAACCATTTTGGACAAGAAACAGTTCATTTGCGCTTCGTTCCTTGTTTCAAGGATTTTTTTGGAATGTGCCTTTCGATTTCAATGGCGCGACATAAATCGCAGTGTTTGTTAAACGTTTGACAAACGAAACGAATACTTTGACACAATGTCAAACTGTTTCTTGTCAGGATCAATTTCTTTCTTTGAAGACTTAGAGCGCTCTCTCTCAAAATCTTCAAATCTTCTTGTAATTATTAATGATCCTGCTTAGGATCTGTGTCATGTTCTTGAGCAGATTAATTTCATGGGTGCTTAATTTTTATTGTCCGAAAAAGGGGTGAGTGCGTGGTCTAGGAGGAGCTGGGGATCATTAAATTGTGGTGAGCCTCGTACTAGATGCGAATCTCACCAGATTCTAGTACAGAGATCATTCCTTTGTACGTAGGTTTGATGGGCTCAATTCGTGGTCATGCTCTTTGATTTGACCTCTTCGTGGTTGTCGTGGTTGTCATCTACTGGCTGGAGAGTGGATTTCGAAAGCCCAGCTTCAATGATGAAGTGTCTTAGACAGACCTAATTAAGTGTCTGTCTCGCTTTTTTTGCACGTCCATTCGAGCCATTTCTTATCGAGTAAATCCCTCTTGGTTTCCGTCCTCTTAATATTTATTATCAAGGATCTCTCTCTTTCTGGATGTGTCTTGCTTGGGTAAGAAGGAGATACCCACTTCTCATTTGCTAGAGTATCTTTTCATCTTTGTCTCATGATCTGTACTGTGGCACGAACGGCATCACTGGGCACACTTTTCGATTGGGGAACAATTATACTAAGCAAAGCGTTCCAAGCATCCGATGGAACTTTTCCAAAGTATGAGGAAAGTTAGTTTCTCGCTCACGGGAGGATTGGACCTAACTTGCTTTGGCATTGAGCGAGTCGGAAGACACTCTTTGGTTATGCACAAATATGCCTGAGGGAGAGATCGAGTGGGATTCTGTGGCAAAGAAGAGAGGGTGGACAATGTTGCAATGCCGAGAACGTGATCAAGATTCCCATTCTTCGATTATAAAGACAGGAACACAGGAAGACAGCATCTCGAAATAGATCTGCGGGAGAGCTTTCACTCTCTCTTTGGATCTGCAAATCACGGCCATTTACTGATGAACCTGGTTCACCACTCTTCATTGCTAATGCCACCTCAGAATTGTCGCCAGAGCATGAGTTGGTGAGAGATGGTGGTAGAGGCGGAGGAGAAATCAAATGATTTACACCCAGGTCTCAAGGGAGTCGCAAACATTGGAATATATCCCACAGAGGTTGGAGGATAACTGGGTCATGGTGGCTCCTTTGGAACCATGGTTTGTCTCAATTGAGATCTGAAGAGGAACGAAGAACAATTTGGCCATGTAGTATGGAAGATTTCCAATGACATCGAAGATCCCAATGGAGGACGGACGAGGTTCTAAGTGGCCGTGGCGACGGAGGCGAATTCGCTCCATATTTCATGTCTGTTCAACAAGAAAATTCCTGGGTTTGATCTGCATTGCGCAAATTTCTATTTCTCCCTCACTTATTTCCATGAAAGCGGGATGGAACACTGACAAGTTGTTCCATTGTAAGATCCGAGGTCCATGTTGAATAATTACATAAATTGGAAAAAGGGATCCTCCGCTCTCACATTGACCTCTCTGGCGGCGAGTCCACTTCCGTTGCAATTCATTGTCTGTCCGTGAAACCACCCACCACTGAAGGAAGGTCTGGGGAGTTTATTTCTCCTCGACCGACACACACTCAGTCAGTCAGTCGTTTGGAACTAGGAACATGGCAAGTAAGAATGAAAATGGGATTAGATGCCAAGCCCAAGCTCGCATGACAGTCCCTGTTTACCCATCACCCACCCTTTTCATTCGGCACCCTTCTCTTCAGTTCTCGCAAACATGGCATTCCTGCAGGGTTCCTGTTTCCTCGGAACTCGAATCCAAATCAACATCTAACATTCTACACACAAACACATTCCGGAGATCGTGTAAAAGTTGCGTTTGGTATGAAATGGCATGCCTGGCATTCAACTTGCTCCCGAGGAGAACATAAAGTTTTCAATGAATATTTGAGTACCTTTCATGAGCACGACTCCCTGCCATTGGCATCCCCTTCATCGTGCTTGAACTCAAGTGATAACGACCGGCCAACAAGATCAACTCGATCAAGGAAATGTGGATTTCAGTGTGGGTTGGCCCTAATAGCGTTAGTTACGATAGGTTGAAGACACTTTAAGAGCCACTTTCTGGGATCGGGGTTGCCTCCTACCAGCCATTAAATTGAATATTGTGGAACACTCATATACCAATTCCTTGACACTTGGATGTTTAGTTCAGGTGATGGGTCCTCTGACCTTAGACAGGAATTCTCCGGTTAAATCACCTCTTGTTCCAGGGTTTTTATGTACTTTCCTTCAGGACACGAAATACTCACGAGATCTCACCCTGTGGGCTGTAGAGCCATCGGTCTGCGAAACAAACACCCCCATTTATCACTAAGGGCTCTTTTTTGTTCACCCAAATCTCTTTGGCCCTCTTTGGTCACAAATCCTATCATCATCAAGCGATGCCAAGATCCTAGGATCAATGAAGAGCACACACTCAGATGTGCTCTTCCCAAGCAAATGGAGTCATCCCTCTTCACTTGATGTTCCATCAGACAGAGGGTGCTTCAAGGGCCACCATGTCCCATTATGAATGGGGGAACCCCTCCCACCCACACGGGACGTCCCCTTCTGAGAAACGACGCTTATTTCACTTTTATTTGGTCTCTTCTTTGCCGATCCATATTCGATTTGAAGCACATTACGCCGGACTCCTTGATACCACAAGAATGGTCTTGAGGAAGCCTGCTGGGTTTTGCACTCCCATCCAATTTAACAGTTTGTGCAATTTGTGAGATAACTAATCAGTCGGCTTAGAAGGAGGCGAGTCGTTGTTTTTAGCGTGTTCCTCGATTTCTCCTTAAAAAGAACAATATACAAGGTCTTCGAGGGAGGTTTGAGGAGGAACAGTTATGGATATCTCATAAAGTCAAAAAGCAATTCCTAGGATCAGAATTGAACGAACCAAATATGTATGGAGTGTTCATAGAAGGGAGGAGGGGAGAGAGAAAGAGGAAGAGGTATGATGAAATTAACATTCCGAATGGTGGTGAAGAGAGGGGAGGGGATGTTCCATGTTCTTTGTTCCACTTTCATCATTGGAATCTCTCGTATTTTTCTTCCTCGATCAAATGGGAAGAGGGTGCATGGGAAGTGGGAACGCAGGGGATATTTGCTCCCGATCACCAATAAACCAGAATTCTCTCCTCAATTATTGCGCCTGGGTGGCTGATGCGATGAGGATCATGTTGTGTTTCGATACCCAGTTGCGTTCTCCTATGCATAACTATGAGTTTCGAACACAGAGACATTGAGTTAGTTGGCACAGAGGTTTTATGGTCCCACGATGACAATGGGAAGTTTTAGTGGCTGACAAAAATGCCGGGAGAATTTATGCCTCTCCAAATGGTCCATCTGTCATATTTTGGTGGGCGCAAATGCTACCAAAACCGAGGGGCCTTCTTCTCTAACAATTTGGTCAGAGACCCTTTTTGGATATATTATAACTCTGTTCCACCATAATTGGAGTTCCTTTTCAATCCATTTCTCAAAAACAGAGAGCTATCCTTTCGGAGAGAGAGAGTGATAGAAAAAAAATCGGTATGTACCTTGTTGTGAGTATTAAGGCCGTCCGTGTATCCTCTCTTCGAATCAACTAATTATTGGATTTCTTAAATACCCTCTTTTGTCCGGCTTCTTGTCTTCTCAAACAAGAACAAATACGAGCCTAATCTCTAAAGTCAATGACCGAAAGAAAAGGGATTCAAATGTCTAAATTATACACTAGTGAATCAGGTTTCTACGCTCTTATTCTCTGACATAATGTATTCTTTTGGGGTCCAGGTCATTTTGATCTTTGCCCTTTGTGGATCGAATTTTTGAAGGATCGAATGACCCTTTTCAGGCCTTTAATTTCGCATCCCTCGCCAGAATTGAAGAGCCATTCAAATGGTGCCATATGGACGTTCTGGTTCAAGTGACAGCCAACGGAAAGATTGTTTTGCAAGTATTGAATGTTGAGCAGCGAAAGAAATGCCAACCAACTACCCAACCAACCAACCAACCAACCAACCAACCAGTCAAAGGCTGGGGGAGGGGGGGGGCGACTCTTTTTCGCATTTCCGAAAAGAATTGTTGGAAAGTGATGACGAGCCCAAACAGAACGAGAAAGGCTCTCTGAGAGACGAGGCGGCAAAACTTACAGCATCGCCGTGTCACATATCCCTCACGGCTGTTTTCTTATCTTGGGCCAGAATGCCAATAGTTCTCGGGGTCTGGCACAACGGAGTATTAGGGAACAATAATATCCAGCAACGTGGAGATTCAGCAACTCCCGGAGAAACACCGACAATGGAGCTGACACGAAAGCGAGTCTTCCTGAAATCGGGATGCACTTTCAAAGTTTACCCATCCGGCCAAGAATGAGCTTGTTCGCTCCTTAAACAGATTAGAGAATCTGCCACCATGATGGCTCCAACAATAACGAACAGAATGTGATCTCTCATTATGCACTTGTAAGCCATTATGCCCAAAAGTGGGACTGCACTCACTCGATATCTGCATGGGCACAATGTTCATCTATGGACTGGAAACCTTTTTTCCGGTTTGAAGAACTCATCTTTCCCTTTCAGATCTGCACATCCCGCCTTTTTCACCAACTTCATGCTTAGGGAAATATCAGAGCAATAACAATAGTATTACTTTTGTTTGATAATATCTGCTTTAATGGACTATTTCACGTTGCACACTGTATATTAAAACATATCCAATGTTCAAGCGACGTATGAGCCTGAGAGAGTGAACTACGTACTTGAAAAAAAACTCGTATGCCAGGTAGGAACATACTACATAGTCCAGATGCCAAAGACGTCCGTCCGAACCATTGTTTCTTGTGCTGTGCTGTTAGGGAGTGTACCGTCGAACGAGAGCGCAAATCAAGCTTCTCTCTGGTTCTTGCACATGAGGGAAGTCCGCGAGTGAACATGGGCAATTTAGTTCCTTCTTACGCTCGATAAAGCATTAACAGCAAAGACGGATCACGGATATCCTCTTTGAGTCACTAGCAAAAAGAATAGCCGCGATTACAAAGCCAAAATCCTCAGTTTAACCATATCATGTGTACTGTGTAAGAACCCTGACTGACTATGATCCGTCAATACCGGTGCCTAAAACGGCATTCATGGATGTATCATGCCTGTACTGAGTGAGTTGTTGGTCCACACCTCAGTGGTGGTGGATTAGTTCAAGTAGTAAGTCAAAATGGAGGGAACTTCGTGACTTCCTGTGTTGGAAATGCGTTGTGCGAGATACGTCTCACTTTATGTTATACGTGGTACGTAGGGTAGAACAAGGGGTCTTTCCAAATGGAACCAATGGCGAGGTTTTCCTCAACGAGGGATCCATCGAGGAATATACGGACCAGAAGGAAGGGACAGAAGAGGGGAAGGGAGGAACGAGCCACTGTGTCGGAAATTTTGGAAAAATGGAATGTCAAGCAATGGTAGCTGCATCATAAAAGTGGGTGATGCGTTTCCGAATGAGGAGCGCATGCGCTGAAGCATGCGGTGGCCTTCGTCAGGGAATTGGAAATGAGAATTCGATAGATCTGGGATCCCCTCGGATCTAGAAGCTACGTAAACTTGGAACCACCAATCGAAGTGGTTCTTTGAGATGAAAAGTGACTATTTCAACCGGAAATATAGCTATTACAATTATCTTAAGAAAAGAACACAAATATGCCGGTGACAACTAAGTATTGTAGGTCAAAACGAGGCAACAACATGTACGTTGAGGTAGAGAACTCATATTCTAGTCTATTTCAGACACCTCAATATCCCCGACGAAAATGTTCTTGCCGCTGTGCTTTGCTTGATATTTGGCGGCAAAAAAGTGTGCCCTACGTTCCATTCGCATTTGAAGTCAGAATTGAGATGTAGCGCACAATATTGAATCGGATAAGCGATATTTTTCATCTCGTTTATTGAAATCCATTCCATTATAACCATGGAACGCCACCTGTTTGACGTTTCACAACTATAGGGGCACAGTAGGTACTTTAGGCACTCGTTCTTGATCTGTATTTGGAGGCTGACTGAGGTCGATGGGTGGCGTGTGACGATTTGGGGTTGAATGCCGATCCTTTCCATCAAGGTCACTTGTTTGTGGATTGGCATTGAGCAGTAAATTTGAGAGAAGGGATAAAGTAAACGTTGTAATTTGTCGTCCGTGATCGATTCGTCTCATGTTTCAAAGCCTCACGGGCGGGTAAACCCACTTTCGCTTAGAGGCTCTCTGGCGTCAGAAACAAAGCAGAAAAGAACAACCAGTATTATCTAAGGTTTCCGAGGGAGACGTACCGAAACTAATGATCCAAATTTGCTTCATAGGAATTCCACTCACGTGGTCCAATAAGTTTCCCTGGCGTCTGTCCCAAATGATACCAACAAGCCTGCTCCAAATACTTCTTTTTCCAAGGAACGAACGAACGAACAAGGGATGAGATTCATAACAATTGGCTTGGATGATCACTCAACCAACTCACAAGCCAGAGCAAATGGATGCTGCTTGACCACTCTTTGGAAACACGATCCCAATTCCACACAACTAATACATCATGGTTCCATCTTGTTCCTGTTGTTTGGACCTCAATCATGTTCCTCTTGTGTGATCCATCACGGTGGCTCAATGACTCTCCCGCCAAAACTTGAGATCTATGAGAAACATGGATTTGGCCTTAAAATTGACCTCCAGTGGGTACGAAAGCCGTAACTTTTCTTTTTTTTTTTGACGGTGGGATCCACCAAATGAGACGATGGGGAACGCGGAAAGTTCACTCGACAAACTCTCATTTTTCCCTCAAGAGTGCGTGTGTCAAAAGTTCACCGAGGGTCCCATAAAGTCGATCCTTGAAGAATTCCTAATGCACACGTTGTTTTTGACACTCTTCCATCCATCTCAGGTGATCCCACATCGATGAATGGATCGTATCTCTCTCTCTCTCAAGCCAATTGGACATGAGTGAGGTGCACCACAACAAAAGCCTGGATATTCAAATAGCTTTTTCATACATAACTCCCAAAAAGTCTTGCACATAACATATGCCAAAGGTGGGTCTCGAGCCTCGGTAACGTAAGTGGTCCTGATTCCCCAAATCTTGAGTACCTTGTAATAGGAACCTTTGGATCATTTTCCAGTGATCCCGGGCTTTGGGTGGGAGAGGATCCCTTTCAGTTCTATTTCACTTCCTGCCAATACGTGCAAGCAAGGTCTTTGGGATTAACACAACAATGTTGCCAACACGGGATCTCTCCTCTCTCCTTCTCCTCCATTTCCCCTCTTTCTCAACTTTTTTTTTCACTTTCTTTGATGTTGAATCTTGTTGGTGGTCGGGCTACGTACGTACGTACGTACGTACGTATGTGTGAGAGAGAGAATGTGTGCGCGTGTGTGTGTGTGTGTGTGTGTCCATGAGGTTTCTTTTTCTCTGTCTGTTCCAACCCTTAACAAGTTGAAATGGCATGTTCCAGTGGCAGAACAAGCACTAGGAGAACAGCCAATTTGCATAATTGGACGTCGACCCTCCGCGTACTTGTCTTAAGCCTTCCGAAAAGTGTGATGAAGGCCCCTCCTTGGACAGGGACAGACGCAGACACACGGAGACGGGAAAAAATCTTAAAAATCTCAGCCTCTTCAGATGCGAGAGCCCTTCGAGAATCCTAATGGTTCAAGTTGAGGGGTGGGGGGAGCTTAGAAATTCATTGCTGTCCCCAGATTCAACCGTTTCATGGCAAGGAAGAGGAGCCCGATAATTCTTGGAAAATATTTCTTCACCTGAGAGAGATTTCGGAGACTTGTATTGTACCACGTACAATGTGGAGGGAGCTTTGGCAAAACAAATCTACGGGTTTGAATGGCCATTCATTAAAGGGGTAAGCTGATTTAGTTTTGGGTAGCTTGAATCATACGTATAAAAGTTTTTTTGGGGGGGGGCACTATGAGTCGTTTTGTAATTGATAAAAAAATGGGAGGTGAAAGGGCGAGTTTTGATTGAAGTGAAAAACAGATTTCAAATCTTGTTCATAGTAGTTAAGTAAGCTTTCAGTTAGGACTGTCATCGCGTATACAGTCACCTTTTTAAGGAATGATGGATCATGATTTAAGTGTCATCTTGAAATATCGTCTTTTACCAAGAAAATAACAAAAAAACACGTCAATTAAAATTGCCCGTAAATGTGTTGTGTGTGTATGTTTCGACGTACTTACACTTTGGGTAAATGAGTTATCGATTTTTTTTTATGCGGACTTCCTTACCGCTACCGGGAATCCCAGCAGTTCAGTTCAGATTAGTTGTGATTTAACGACGCTTCATCCAGATTTGCACGGTTCACTCATGCAATCAGATTGGCTTAAAATTGCCATAAATATTCCATCAAACAGTTCAAAATTTGAGTGAGAAGGTCATTCAGAGGGCATAGACGATCTTGATTCTCCAGAATGAAGTTGTTTGCTCACTTTCTCTCTTTCTCTCTTTCAGTTTCATGGTGGTGTTTGTTGACCTTGGGATTTGGACCAACGACCATCCATAATCAATTTTCCCAGGAACCGTTCTAAAAACCTTCCTCATTTTTCAATCTCCGTTTCAAAAACATGTAAGATTTCCACGTCGGTCAGTCATCCACGCAAGAGGAGGACCTTCCATCAATTGGATTCGGCAGATTTTCATACACTCGTCCTTCAATGATTTTTGGACCATCATTTCGTGTGTGGTGAAGTCATCGGACTAGTAGGCCGAGTGAGAAGGTAACGGGTATGAATAATAGATGTTGTCTGCTAAAGACGAGGATTTCTCGTCATCTATGCGCGTGTGGGACGAAAGGGCATCGGTAGTTTTGCAGAAAAATGTTCCAAAACCGTATCACAAATCGATACCAACTTCTTCTTACACAAGGTTCTCATCTGATGGATGTCTACTGAAGACAGCGAGGATAAGCAATTTCTCTTGAAACATTACGGCGAAACAAAAAGACCCTCTCATGGGATCGACTGTGACCCATTTTTTCACATGATGACCATCATGTCATCGGGATGAGTATTGAGTGTGTTTCCTTCCCTCTACAAATAATCTTGAGAGACGGACTCAGTCCACCAGATCGCGTTGAAAGAGATCTTTAATCTCGTAGTGAAGGCCGTCCTCAGAATTGGAATGAGAAGCAAGTCGCTGTTCCCTTTTAACAAGTCCGTCCACCATTACGCAGAACCAACATCGTCATTATAGGGCACAATCTGTGCCCGTTGAACAATTCGGTGGAACCTCTTCTCCCTATTGTTTCAAATCTCCAAAGGCTATTCCGTGTCAAGACGGAGAGTGTGAACGAGCGTTCGTTCCAATGGTCGCCGTGAAACTTCATGGCCTTGAACGGCCTTCTTGTCATGGGCGTTGTTTCGCTATTGGGTGTCTGTCATTCCAGTGCCAGTAGTGGGGATACGTACTGCAGTTTATAGTACACTACAGTACTAGATAGGCAGTGAGTAGAGTAGTGGTAGTATGGTGAATTGGAGCGAAGGATCCTTGGGGAGGAGAACCATTTTGAAGCGAAGGCGAAAAAATAACACGAATTGGGACTCGTTAACAAGTTTTCCATCCCCAAAAGCTAAAAAGACGTCTTTTCTCGGACTTCAAATTGTCGTCGTGGATTGGGCTGGTTGGCTTCTATCTAACTTTGGCGCGTGTGGTTTGGTCAGTGGGGTCAGAAGAAACTTTTTTTCCGCCTTATCCACATGGGGTTTCTATTACCATTCCGAGACGGTTGAGAAAGCCTCTCTGTTCCACTATTTGGACCGCTGTCGATCGATAGGGAAATATTTGCAGGCCTGGTATGATCAAACTGATCTTTGAGTAATTGGCATGTTCATGGGCAATTCGGAGCGTCTCTCGATTATGGATGGGCTATACGAGCAATGCGGAGGAGACTTCTTCTTTGCGTGCCTCGTGTTCCCTATTGCTTTGAAGCGGTAAGGACCATTCTTTCAAAGATTGCTTTTTTCCTTGGAATTGGACCACTCCATCTTTTCTGGCCTTCAAGTTGAAATGCAGCTCGATGAAAGGAACGCATCATCGCATTCTGGATCTATGAGACTCTTGTGTGCCATATCTGTTCCCCCACACGTGGTTCCAGTACAACTGCATCCGACCCATTTATAAGGTTTTATGGCACGTAGAATGGGCCTTTTTCTTTCCAAGACAATTGACCAGTGGTAATTTGAACTTGAATGTGAATATTTTCCACAATACTCTAGGTATAGGATATCACTGCATTTATGTAGTGGATGAGGATGACGAATTTCAATGTTTTGTCGAGGGACATTCCGTTCTCTTAAACCCTTGATTGTCGATTTTCCTGGCGGGGGATTTCGTTTTCTGCTCGATAACGATGTCGTCTCGTAATTTTCCTGTCTCCTTGAGTTGAAGGCAGGATTTACGACAAAGAAAGCGCTTTGGTACACATTCATTCCTTTTCCCGAGCTCAAGCGCTGTCTGGAACGGGAAGAACGTGGTACAGCAGGGTACAGCAGGGTACTTTCTGAGCCAGAATCTGGCTTTGGTCGTTCTTTTCTGATTTTTCAAAAAGGCAAGCTTTTTGCTAAAGTGCACAATGAATAAAAGCCCATGGAACTGGAACTCTCTGCCAAAGTAGGACAAGATGGAACAAGGTCCTCATGTGCCACTACACCATCAACATCAAACAAATACCTCAAAAGCCACGGAACAAAGTGCAAACCTTTTTGTCACAAGAATATTCATTGCACAAAACACGGAGTGGCTGTCTCATAAATCATCAGGGGAAAGAGAAGGGGGGCGATAAGTCTTAATATACTGAATGAGTGGAACCTATGGTCAAGGTAGGTTCGTGTAATGTCAACAATATGAACATTCACCAGCGACAAACATGGTCGGTCATGGTGCTCTCAAGCATCGGGGTGGCTGAGTCAAGTAAAGGTCACAAGGTCAGAAGAGAGAGTGACATTGAATTATGCGTGCTAGTACGTTCCTTCTGGCTATGCTCATCGATCCAATGTGGATCTGAAAGGAGTCGGTTGAGGATTGAGATCTGGGAAATGTTCCAAGTCAGGACTCTGTCAGGTTAATTTATGCATATCAATCACTCGTCTGACATGCATTAGAAAACGACTCAGGGTTGACTTTTGATTTCTTGGCCGCTGATCTTTATTCCTCATTAGAGGCCGAACTTTCACTACTTTCTTAATCCAATCAAAAGCCCGAATTATGAGGACTTAGAGCTCGCCGCAGAACGCAAACCTCGAACAAAACTCATCGGGCGGAAATGCCAACCAGCCCTTGGAAAGAGCTGAATGAACAAACGTTGCCAAAAGAAACGACTCGAGGAGATATCCAATTGAGGTTTAAATTTCCGTGACACGCAAGAAAGCGATTGAGGATCATTCAGCCAATAAAATAACTGGCACGACCTCAAGATAATGTCAGCCTCGGATCCGATTGCATTTGTGTAAACATTTGATTCCATTGCCGGTCCCAAATTGAGGATAGAACTCAGGCTTTCGAGATTTTCCCGGCAAAACTAATAATGGCTGGAAATTGAGAGACTGCCAATGTTCCAACCAGCATCGGATTAGCAATTTTCAATATCACATCCAGAGTTTTGAGCCCTCCCCATGGTGCGTGTATTTGGTCGAGAGCAGATGGTATGATGATGCCGTTTGCTTGATGAGAAACATTGCCGTTGGCAATCGCACTAAAGAAAAACTATCGAACGAAGAAAAAGAAAAAGGAACCACAAAGTCGGAACCAAGAAGGAAAAGAAAAAAAACTTGAAAAACCCAATTTGAGCCAACAGAGAATGAAAGAACGCGAAGCCGACGAAGATTGTGGTGGAAACGACATTTCTATTTGCGATAATCGACACAAGAGCAAGCGTTTCATCGAAATTAGAACCCACCCATTGGAGCTTGATTGGGTTCTCTTCTCCTTTTTTGTCCGCAATGGGACGAACGAATGAAAGACCGACAGCACATTCTCAAGGATGCCAATCATGATCAGTGTTGCCAAGGGCAAGCACAGTGAATTTTCGGCATCCCCATGGACAGCTCCTAGCTGCATTTCAACGTAAATCGATAAGTACAAATGACCCATGGAACAGCTAGATCTTGTGTTGAGCCATGCCATTTCAACCCCCCGGGACTGGCAAGTTCTGCTCCTGAGCTCATGAAGGTTAATTGTGGACCACGTAAATGGATTGTCTCGGAAGAAGGCAAGAAAAAGGGTGAGGACGAGGTTGGTAAATGAGGCTCAATTTTGTCTTGCCGATGATTTAGAAGCTCTAGAAGAGACAAAGCGGCCTTTTGGCCCTGACGGGTGGACAAAAGCTGTCGTGTCAAAGCTCACTTTCCATGTAATTAGCTTTGTTGATGCAGTCCCAGCCAGGAAATACCAACCGCCGCCTCGCACTAGTCTCCTCAGGCAAGTAAGTAGTAAGTAAGTACTCGCCGTTATAACATATATCCAGGGTTCCATACTCGGGCTTGAGTGCTTCAAGATCGGTATCAGACCCACTACTACTACTACTACTACTACTACTACTACTACTACTACTACTACTACTACTACCACTACTACTACCACTACTACAACGTACTTTCACTCCCTCCTCGAGTCCCAAGAAAAGCTTATCAATCTTGTAATTATATGAAAAGTTCCAGTCTCACCCTTGGTGCTCGCTCAACTCAACATAACGTTATGCTGAGGGATGTTTGCACTTACTAGCGTTTAATGGACTATAAGTTTGGCACAATGGTCGTTATGTGACAAGTTTGGGACTGTCAATCTGGATTAGAAAGTGAGCTTGTGCCAGCCACTTGTTGTGAAGATTTTCTTTGGGGAACACACATATATTTTGTTCCTGATCAAAAAAACAGACACTCGCATGGCATGTTGTTACATTATGCACGGCCATAATGGAAGACATATCCCACCCTCTTTAGAATTTTTTTCTACCTCTACCCTGCATTATGTTCCTCGATCCATCCATCCAGTCGGCCTTTCAGTGCCTTCAGAAGGCAGTGATCCATTTCCCAATATTACTCTCTCTGTCTCTCCTGCATGTAGCTCATCCACCACCTTATCCATCATTATTTGCATCTAGACAAAGACGACTCCCCAGTCGTTGCTTTTGCCACTTTTCCCTACTCTACAAATGGAACACCTCGGTTCGTCATGTTTTTGTGAATGGGGGAAAGTGCGCCTTTATGGTGGTCCAAAACCGTTCCACGTGACGCATATCCGTTGCTTTGAAGATGGACACAAAACTTGCCGTTTATGTCAATCCAATGCATTTAAAGATTACACCATCTGAGCATGGATCTCGGGCGATCCAATTAGTTGTTGATTTTTGGTGGGATATGAACCAATTGGTATGGAACATGCCAAACATACTTGAGAATCTAAAGGTTCGGGGTCTCCGAGTCGTGGGTATCTTGTCATGGATCAGTCTCATTTTGGGGTGATGGATGATACAAAACAGACAATGAATAAAGATAGCAGACACCCAGGAGCTAAAGGAAAGTTCACCAGTTTTGGATAAGAGCACAGGAGACACCACCCAAACTGGACCTTGGGAAATGCATCGTCAATGAAGACATGGTCCACGGACTTGGAGGGGGATAGGGAAAGAGGCATGGCGGGAGAAAGTCTTCCCAGACAATGGAACTACGTAAAATCTCAGTCCATATTCGTCTTCTGTGTATGAACAGAGATCCAGCGAGTACTGTGCCCTCAAGAAATGCATTAGGACGACTGGGAAATATGAGCCTGTCATAATTTGGGACGGTGGAAGAACGAGATTTTTGGACTTGTTATAACCCATTCAAGCAATTTCAGCCATGAAGGCTTACCACAGACTTGCTTAGCCTCGTCATCAGTCTCTTAACAATGTGCTCACTGCTCATCCTTGAGAGTCATTGACAACTAATTGAAAATTGTTCAGTGGCCTTCTCTCAAACAAGGTCCTGCTGAATAATTCAGAATAATGATGTGGTAATTGACAGATTGGGTTTTTGAATTAAGGACTAATTAAACGGAGACAGCTTGGCCCGAGGTTTTGAAGCAAAAGTGCTTTCAGTCTCTTTCTAATTAGTCTTGATGATTAGGGCACGTTTCCACGGAGGCAGTAATAACCTTGATTTTACAATTTTAGGCTCGTCAAGGAAGACGTAGTCACCCTTTCAAGGTAAGCTGATCAGTCAGTCGAACGTACAGGATTAACTAGGCTTTTAGAAAATCCCATGATCTTGTTAAATCATCGCGCTATTTAAACTTCGTAATTAATGGCGACCTCAATTTACAATTACCTATCAATCATTCTCCCGGCAAGAAATATTCAAACGTGAATAAGCAAAAGCTTTTCAGACCACTTTAGAGACTTGTTTTGGCGGCCAAGAAGGCACCACCCAGGCCCTATAAGGAACGGGATAACCTTAAAAGGCCTGACAAAAGGTGATTAACCCAAGTTTAATAGGGTCTCGAGCCATTTAGTGCAACACTTGGGGAAGCCTGTTCCACCACGTGCAGGTTGGCCCTGGCAAATTTGCATTCCCATGGAGCCATCTAAGGTTCTTTCAAACTGTTTGCATGGACTAATTCGAGATACAATTGATTAAACTTGGATAGAAAACGGCTTCATTTTGGCTTTCCAGCTAAGCAAACGTCACCAGCAGAATTTTTAGAAGTTTTTTTTTCAATTGGTTACAATATTTTCATATTCTTTTTCAACGAGTCCCTGAGACGGTTAACTTTACATTTGTCTATTATTCGTGCAAACAAAAAAATACATTTCCTTGCAAACAGCCAATCGAAGCGTAATCTTTTTGTACGACATTAGGTCAATTTCGTATCTCTGAATCATACATGGCTTTGATTGAAAAATGTGGCAGGACCCAGATTTGCAACGACTCAAGCCCCTGACACATTATATAGAGGCATGGAAGTCGATTCTGAGCCTTGAACTGATTATGGAAAAAGGTTAATGTTTCCACGCCATTTTAAACTTGTTCCATTTTGGCCCTTAAGGTTTCACCACTTGATGTTATCGTTTTAAAAGTGACCCGGAAGTTGGAATAAGTGTTTTTTAGTTGCTCCGAAAATGTGCAATCTCATTTATCATCAGGATACAGAAGCACATTACGGAGTCTACAGTTTTTGTTTTCTTCAAAACATGAGAATCATAATATACTTCAAATCCCCATTAATGAGCGCATATTGAGGGCGTGATGATGAGCCATAAGACGTGTGTTGCTTTGTAAATGTATGTGCAAGGCTCGAAGATGAACGAAAAACCAAGCCAAAACATTATTCATGAATAAATTAAAGTGACAGATTTACTGCATACAACCTTCGGCTTTTTTGTCGGCTTTCCCGTGACGACAGCGTTGTTGGCCTTCAAGTTTGGTGAATAGGAAGTCTTCCAAGGGGAAATCAAGACAAATCGTGGTTTTGTTTTTGCCACCGGGATATCTGTCTAGTCAAATTGGGGTTAATATCTCGTCTACGTATTGTACACTTCGGCTAAAACACATGGTTCGGATTTGATTGGACTGAGCCCGCCTTGGTACAACAAAAAACGGGAAGTAGGACCTGGTGGAGCTCGGGATTCGGAATTGAGAATGGTTGGTTGGGGAATTTTACTAAACTAATGATCATTTTCCAAAGTGCACGTAAACTTCCCACTTCAAGTTTGCGACGAACCAACTTTTCAGACCCAAAGTTCCCGGCGAACGACTTTAGAAGACATTTCCTTCCCAATTTTGACTCTCCCGTCCTTTCAATCTCCTTCAAGAAGTTTGATAGCTTGTGTAGAGCAGGACAATTAGGAGCGGACCTGAACTTTGCCACCAATCGCTCCGAGAAATCATTGATTTTTCAAATTTCCAAGGCCAATCCTTTCCCCTTCTTTCCATCCAATATGAGATTTTTTTTGTGCGTTCCTTGGCCTTCCTTCCATAGTCTCATTGGGGCCCCATTTAAGCTCCAAAGAACGTGATCGAGAAGGCGAGCTACAGCGGTCTCTTTCTTTGTTCCAATGTGGCAAACTGGGAATGATCTGCTATTCCGGAAGGAGCGGAAGTCCGGCAGATTGCCCAGATCTCTTTGAATGGCCTTGTTTGCATTGACAAAGACCATGGATTGATAAGACAAGGCTGATGTGTTGGCTTTGGCTCTTGGTGCCAGCTTCTATTCGGAAGACTGGACGCCGCCCAAGGGCTCTCCAGAAGCATGGTAGCACTCGGTCGCAGATACTTTTGCGAATCATCTCGTCCACGAGGTCCAGCATATGTGAATATGGGCGTCGCTTGACAGCCTTTTCTTACTGGACGAGTACATATGGCACGTTCTAAGTAAGTAAGTACGTACGTAGAAGACGGAGGAGGAGGAGGGTGAGCAGCAAAAGAGCCCATGAAGTCGTTTGATGCCTTGTGGATAAGTTGCATGTGCGTAATGTATTTTCAAGGCCATCGCCAATCTACGAGTGAGTGTTCTCCTACGTACAAAAAAACAAACAGCCTGCTTGGCTTTCTTCATGACGGATGACGGAGAGCAACTATTTTCACTTTCGTGCGAGTGGGTGTGTACCCGTGAATATTAAAGAGACCGAATTAGGCCAATCTTAAGAAGATTGGATCGGATTAACTTTAATAATAGCCACTCAAAATATCCCAATGATTTTCACCTCAATTGTTCTCATAAAAGCAAATGCTCCCTCGTGGATTTGTGCCCCTGAATACTGTGTACGTAAAGCAATCAGTTATCATGCTGAATCATCTATGGCTAAATCGAGTAATTAAAGACATCTTTTTCAACCAGGATTTGAGGCATTTCTTGATCCGGGAACAAAATTAACAGAGCTACAGAGTCTACGAAATGAATAGTGCACTTGGAATAAAGGGAAGTATATACAAGCAAAGTCGTTTGACCTCAAAAAACCAGACCTTTCCAAGGAATAACTTTTCATGTTACTACTATTTGTTGTCTGTGGTACGCTCATGGCTCAGAAATTGATGATTAAACTTCACATCAACTAATGAAAGGAATCAACCAAATGTGTCAAAAAGTTCCCGCTACCAAACCAATATTTCAAGATCCCTTGGAGCTGTGCTAGGAAATGGCTTGTTCTTATCTGGGATGACATTGAAACCTCTTGATCACGACATGTTTCATGTTGATGGTAGTGGTCGTCCTGCTTCCAATCAGATGCAAATGAGCCTACCTGAAAGTGAATAAAGAGGAATCATTACAGCAACAAAGGGAACACAAAGATGACCACGAGCACACAAGAGAGAGAGAGAGAGAGAGAGAGAGAGAGAGAGAGAGAGAGAGAGTTCTCAAAGGAGAAAAGGGAACGAAAAGACCCGGAAGAGAAATCTGGATGACAAATGGGAACATGAAAGAACCTGGTGAGCTCGGTTGGTTTTTGTCCTGGGACAATCAAGGGGCTCCAGAGAAGATAAGGATTGGCTAAGAAGCGAAAAAATCCTTTCAAGCATAAATGAGGTGCACAATAATTGCGATGATGTCAAAAGAAACTCGCAAGCACAAATATGACACAATCTTCGTGCAATCACGAAAGGGGATGAATATTTTATTATTTTTGAATGTGTTGGTGCATGTCGCAGTTCCAGGGTCCAATGGGCATTCATTAACCCCATTTTTATTATTGGCAACATTATTGACTGCCTGGATTTGGCCTTGCTAAACTTGGCTTGGCACTTTTGGCCTATGCCAAACTTTTCTGTGTCTCTCACTTCTGTTATTGCTTTCGACTCGGGTCACCTCATTGGCAAGCCCAGGGATCGGGATCCAAGTCACTCCTACTCAATAGTAATCAAATCTGATCCATGGCAAATTTTGGACCACGAAATAACTCGATGAGGGAATCGTGAATTGGCCACCATTACGTGACAGGGTCTCATGCAGTCTCCTTTTGTAATCACAGGGTTGCCATGGAAGACGATTTTCGAAAAATCAATGACATTACCCGCCAGTGGTGTTTCCTATCAATGAGCGTACGAGTATGATTCCAGTGTACGCAAGTAATTACGTCATTGATGGTAGAAGAAATCGAACCCATTCGGCAACGCTGGTGCTTTCTGAAGGCTTTTTCCTGGAGTGGCATGAGGGCAAACAAGGCCACGACCAGGAACTTGGAAGTGCCGAGAGTGCAAAATAGACAATGGTCCTCAATGTGACAGAACAAAGGTCTTGTTAGAAGCATGATTATCTCTTGAACGTACCGTGAAGTCCCCTTGATGCCAAGATGTTTCGTGGTGAAACTAAAGTGTGCTCTTTTCACCCACTTATAGGATTGCGAATCATTCTCGCCAAGCCGGAGAGGACGATTTTTTGACAAACATGGCACATAAAAATACCCTCCATGAGGAGTGGGAGCCAAATGTCCCCTTTTCCAAAGCAAAGAGGCCTTTTGGGGACCATTTTATCACAGCCAGGCACAAGGGAAGAGTCATATCATAAAAATGTTGGAACATGAAGAATAAGAGAAACAGGAGACCTTCAGTGAGCCATGGGACATGAAACATCGGCAGCTAAGAGAAATGGCGATTTTACAAGCAACATATCTGGGCATGATAAATGTCTCTGAATTTCGTTTTCCTCTTTCCCTTTAGACCCAGCGAGAAAGGAGGAGAAAGAGTCAAGGCATGTTATCTTTTAGAGTAAAAAAATGGAACCATTGGGTTTGTGAAATGAATTCAAGAGATAAACAAGAACGCTCAACTCAAGCGAGCCAAATAGAAGAAATGGAATCACGTCTTTCAGACCTTCAAAACAAAAAAGGAGCTCCCATAACATCATAAATTATATGTTGGAAAAAGATGCATCCTGTGATGTGTATTATGATGCAAATTAAGTTGTAATACATACTCGATATTGAAAAAGCTGACATTGCCTACTAATACTTACAACCAAATCCACCAATAGAAAATTAGAATCCACTTTAAACTGGACATTCATTGTAACAAAATATTGCCTTGAAAATGTAAAATAAAGTATTGGTGGTCTTTTCCAAGTACCAAAATCAATCATCGGCCAAGTAAAGCCAGAACTTGAACTCCATGGACCAACAAATAGGAACACTTAATTTCTCGCCAACTAGTCTGGAGTTGGTTACTCCTGAGTTCCAGTTACACATTTGACACGCGTGTCCCTTGACGGGCATAATTGTCGCAAAAACAGGCATGCATGCAGAATGGAATGCCCCGATCAGATACGCAAATGCCAGTCCCATTGAGCATTCAAGTTCCGTGGTGGCGAAAGTAATATTTGCTACCATTTGAGCGCGCGTTGTCAGAAAATGTCTCGGAAAGTCTAATCTGAATAAATGAACAAAGAATCCCGTTTCAGGCTGCTCAGGCTTGGAAGTCTTGGAGCCCGGGGTGGGGTCCCACGAATGTGGAGAAATGAACCACTTGAGTTGTTTTGGGGCATCTCGAAAAAAACCGAAACCCACATTTTTGCCCAATGGTCCATCTCGAAGTGGGTCTCGGCATTAATTCTGTGTAATTTGATTTCTGATTTATCCGCATGGAGAAGAAGCAATGCAAGCTTTTCTTGTGTGCCCATGTTCATACCATGATGGGTTCCAAGTGGAGTGGTTCCACAATTAGGATAAACTCGCCATATTTAGAAACCCGAGACTGACTCGTTGGTGTGCCAACTGAAACCGCATTCATGAACAAAGGGAAACTTCATTTTGAAAATTTAAATGCAAACTGAGGGAATAGGAGAAGGAACCGAACATTCTTGATGTAATTCCAAGACTTAAGGAACTTGAAGTAACCGAAGTGGAACACCCACTTTCTCTTAATTAAGCTGTAAAGTGAGATTTTTCTTCCCTTCAAGGCAACCAAGTGGTCTCGAAGTGAGAACACTTGGACCAGGGGCGCCGCCAACTTGGTTGCCTCGCTTTCGACAAATCGAAGGAATCCGAGGCAATCAAAAATCCCAAGACAATAAACCACGTGTCGTATGATGATGGGAACGCTTTTTGAATTGCAAGGCTCGACTAGTCCCAAGGGAAAGGGGACACATGAGGACCCTGAGATTTCATGGCCCCTCATTGTAATTATGAAGACATCGAGACTTTCTGTGGAACTTCTCACGATTCTACTCAAAAACTACCGCTTAAGTGTCACTTTTGCGGGAAAATATTTGTGGATCCACGCATCCATCAACAATCCAACATGCTTCTGGTGACAAGAGCTTTCTCCCAATCGCTTTTCGAATCAAACGTGAGGAAGAAGTGCAACCCCAATAAATAGTGTTCCAAAGGCGGTTCCACTTGACCTCCTGAGCCTCGAATGCTTTTACCTTACATGAGGGTTGTGAACTCAAGTAAGCAGAGCGTAAAAGTGTCCCAGGACATCGTTCGAAGAAATGGAGTGTTCTATCTTTGCCATCCAAACAAATTCCAGTTTTATGACCAGTCTCTTTGAGACATAAAACAATTCTGCCACTAACTCTTTGCCACGCTTCGCCTCTAGTCTCGTTGTCCTCGCTTTGAGAGTCTGGAATCATAGAGATAGTGGCCTCGAAACGGGTCCTTTATTACAGAATGACTTACTACCCTGCATTTCACACACAAAAGATTCTGTCTGGCGGATCCACGATTGATCAACTCTGATTAGATCTCGTTTCGAACACAAAACATAATGGAACCAATATTGACGAAATCTTCATGTTCCTGAATTTGTTGGATCCATTGCCATTTTCTGACAAGAGTATACGTGTGTGTGTGTATGTGTGGTGTGTATATGTCTAGTATGCTCTCTCTCACTCTCAAGAGTGAAAGAATGGAATGAGGGAAAGAAAGAAAGAAAGGGTCGAGCTATTATTTCAAAGCCAAGTAAGTGTGGAACTCTGACTGCAGACCCTCGAAATCAAGGTGGAGCTTGAGCCCTGAACCGTATATGCATACTTGCTTCGTGTTCCAAGCAGTACTGAAATGGCTCAGTGAAGCACATCTTCCATCGAGGTTTTCAACCAATGACTGTACAAAGTTTGCGAGAACACTACTACTCTATTGTGGTATGTGGTGAAAGTGAGAAGTTGAATCGACCTCCAAATTTATGGACCCAACTCCACAAAAGGGGATATTTGTTCCCATCCAAAGGTCTGTATACGATCTGTGATATTGCAAATCTGGTGCTCTCATGCGCCCATACGTCAGTGTTCTTGGACCCGCGTTTTTGTTCCCCACTTCAAGGCCAACTTGAGGTTAAACGTGGGAGCCAGTCAATGAGACGAAAATTGAGCCAAGCTCCCTCCAGATCACGATGCAAGAGCCACCCAGTGACCTATTGTTCAGAACAGGAAATGGATTTCAAGACGAAGGCCAAGAAGGAATAGAAAAAAACCAACCAACAAAACCACCATCCACAGCAAAGCAAACTAAAAGAATAAGATCACTCTTTCTTTCGAGTTTCTTTACTCTCATTGTGCACGTTGTACAGGGTGGATCACGGAGGCCATATGCGATACTCAGTGGGTTAAAGAGAATTCGTGTCGTTCGGGATTCTCGGATGGTCCCAATAATACTAAAGATAAAATAAGATCCCAAGCGAGAGGAGGATGGTGATTCAAAATCTTCACTCAGAATTGCGCACTCGTTTCTCCGAGGGCTTCATCACCCTGTTGGCCTGGAAAGAGGTCCACATGGAACAAGACCAGAAGAAAATAAACGATTTGATCGAAATGTCGGGAAGGGTTGAGAGCTCAAACGCTTGGTGAAGTAGATGGCGAATGCGCTACATTGGAACAGGAATCGAGGATTGGAATTATCTCGTGGGTGGACTAGATTGTTGTCCGGTCAGCATGAATGTGCTCCATCACGACATTCAACCTGAAGACCAACAACGAGAGCGAGACCGTAGAAAAGACAGTGCCGAGATGCCTTTTTCATCTAACAAGGTAAAACGTCCGATGGGTAATCAAATATGCAGACAAAGTAATTACAACGAGTAGGAACAAGTCCTCCACGTCGTATTTTGAGGCCATATCTAGGAATGACTGGAATTAGTTGGGATTCAACAGACTCCCCAGAGTGTCATAGATCCCGAATCCTGTCCAATTTACATGCAATTCCAAACTCATCTCCTCATGAAATTGAGATTATAACCTTGGTTGTTCATGCTTGTTAGATAATTATCTTTCCCACCAAGGAAAAAAACCATTCTCAAAGCAATGTGGCGCTATTGAAGTTATCTTATCGAGGTACAATACAAGAGGATAGGCACGTGTAGTGTAATCCTGTGTGTCCTTGGAAAATAGGACTTGAGGGAAAAGAGAGAAATAAAGTTCCTCACTTCAGTCGTGGAAATTGGGAAGTTTGGTTTTGAGATGACGGTTGGAATTTTTTTCCTGCCCTCAATTTTTTGCCAAGGTCCAAAAAAGGAAACCTGTCAAAACTGTACCATCACTCAAATATGGTTCCATGCCCCATAGCCAAAACATATTTCAAAGAGAGGGAAAAGGAGAGATAGAGATCATTTTTGAAAGGAAACTGTCTCGAAAATCTCTGGATACGGCGAGGAAAGGGATACGGCTCCAGGAATGGTCCAATCCTGAAGGAACTATCCCTCGGAATTGCCACTTCTCTGGAACGAGTCAGCAATTTGACTTGAAAAAAAAGATGATGATGTGCCACTGTACCTCTATGTGTTGTCTGCATGAAGAACCCGGGACGAACTGACTCCATGGAAGCCAAGATGTCGTTGGGATGTCCACCACTTTGAAATGTCTTTACTTCCAAGATTTGCGGGGAGGGCTCCAAAAAGGCAGATTGTTCCCCGTGAATAGGGGCACTTGAGCCCAGAGCTCCTCGCCCACAACCACAGCAAATCATGGACAACAAAAATGCACATAACCACAAGAGCCCTTGGTCCCCGTTGTGCCTTCTCATTAGGGCCTTGTCCGACGTGAGGGTCATTGTGGTTTTGGCACTCAAGAGTCTTCTCGATGTTCCTCGTACCAGGAGACCGGAAAAGCGAATGTCACACACGCTTCGTTCGTCAAGAAGTTTCCCTTTCAGAGAGAATGAAATCCTCCTGGGAGTAATAATCCCCTTAAGATTTGAAATGAAGGAGAGTCTACGTGGGACAGGAACAATGGAGAAGGGTGTAGGGGGGGAAGGTCGTCTTGGAAGAAGCGAGGTTGAACCAATCTCATAAGTTCCACAATCTAGGCGGTTCTATATCAGTCTGACACTCTCTATCCACTCTTCCGTAGAGGGCTGGGGGAAAACCGGGTGAGCTGGATGACAAAAGTTAATTGTTTAGATAAGGGCCTAGGGCTGCTGATCCTCCTGCTGCCTTCTCCTCATGCGACATGGCGCTGTTTAGATAAGGGCCTAGGGCTGCTGATCCTCCTGCTGCCTTCTCCTCATGCGACATGGCGCCTTGTGATTTCTTCGAGAACTTGAATTGAAATTGGCGGCAGGCGAAATTGGTCCCTGCAAAAAAGTACTCTTGACGGCATTCAAGACAAACGAGTAATGATGATGATGATGATGACGGTGATGGTAGATAGAGGGAGTGCCCGGATCGTGTGGCCTATCTTGCTGTCTTGTGTTCTTGTCCTCCTTCAGCTCTCAAGGAACACATAAAAGGTGCCACAAAAGAGAATTGGTTCGATGAAGTATATGGATAGGCTCCTCCAATGTGACTTTGACTGGTGGTTTGGTGAGTCGAGCGACTCGTAATGGGTATTGCCCAGACTAACACACTTTTTCTCCACTTATTACTGTATGGGCGACATCTTCTCAAGAGAGACCTGCCACGCAATCTTATCTCAAAACCAAACTGCAGATGGAAATGAGCCAGCTCACAAAAGAAGAAAGAAGATCACTCAAGCATGAGGCTGTCAGGATGAAGTCGAACTAGTTTTCCGAAGGTCCTGATCGTTTGGGGCCGAGACTTAGCCTTCGGTAGACCGCATCCACTTCATGGTGCGCACTCAAACCACTAATTCAGAATTGCTTTTACCTTGTGTGTACCATCAATCCAGTGAGGAACCGTTCCCAACCAGGCTCAAGTGGTGACTGTCAACAATCTTTCTCGGATTTTCGCCGACATTTCCCACTCACTCCGGGGTCTCATCCTTAAAGAATGGGATCCACTGGTGAAGAGAAGATCCGAAACGCGTTCTCCGAGTCCCAAAATCTCGAAACAGAAAACATGGAACATGGGAACAGTGAACCATGCCCTCGACGAAGGCGCTCCTTTGAGGAAAACGACCAAGTCACCTCAAGACCAATCCAAGGGCCGCGCACCCGGCGTAGGTTTCGAACGGTGGAGGCGATTCTTTTTCCGCGCGCACGCGCCCGTTTCAAATGTCTTGGCGCCAAATTCTTTTTGTGCCAAAGGAGCGCCAGCTGAGGAAGTGAGAACGAAATGAAACTGTCTTGAAGGACTTTTTTCTTCTTGTTGAGAATGGGACAAGTTGAATTGAGAACTTGGGGACAAGCAACCTCACACTCTTGTGTGGGCTCTCAGAAAGAAGGGCCTCTTTTCTTTTCAAAATGAGACATTCCTTAAGCGTATTTTGTGAACAAGTAAGTTGATTACATCCCGCGAACACGTTCAATATGATTTAATCCATTTAATAAAGCACTTTTTTTCTGGGAACCAATGAAGTTTCGCATGAAAACGATGCATTCCAAGCTATTTCATCCTGAAGCGGAATCAGGTTTGAGCATTCGAGGCTTCTTCAATTTTGTCTCTTCAGGCAATCAGGGTCGCTTGTCAGGCATTTCAGGTTGACAAATGATTCGAAACTTTTCAGACCTTGCCTCTCTACGCACCTTTTAAGAGCTTGTTCTCATAACCACTGAATTGGAAACCTAATTAAAACCAATCCAAGCAGGGGCTCAAGATTCCCAAGATGAGGAGAATGTCTTTGAATCGCCTTACGCTCCAAAAGAGTCGTGGATCATAAAATTGTGATTCTTACCAATAGAGATTTCCGACATGATTTTAAATTGAATTCCACATTTGGCAACGGCAAAAAGGGAGATCTGATCCCACACGATTCCCTTCCCCCCTGAAAAGGAATATGCAGTATGATCGTAAAGTTCCTGCCTCCTGATATCACGTATATTGTTCGCGAACGCCATAACCGATTTGTCCTATCTGGTTAGATTTGTAATTGTCCTTTTGTTTCACAATTTATGGAAGTTTAGAAAAAAACCGAAGCCATTGTGAGCTGGATGTTGTGGTGCTTGTTATCGATCATAAATTTTGTTGACGATTTTACTGGGTAGAAAATATCATTGAAATCAATATCTAGGGACTGCCAGTTCCATAAGTCTTCTTTCTTGTAATATCGTTGAACTTGGGCTTTCACCAATTACTCATTGGTTTTGGTTTTCTCATACACCTACGAAGTAAATTTCTGATGAAGATTAAATGGTCGTCCTTTCAATCTCAACTAGAAATGGCCTAGACTGAATTAGAAATGATCAACTTGACCTGAAATCAACGCTTAGTTGTTGTGGAGACTCGCGCACACCTTTGAAGACGACAATCTTTATTTTACATTTGCTAGGAAATACTACTCTCTGAAGGACAAAATGGCTTGCGGCTCGAGGGGCAAGGATTTCATGGTCACAGTGGAGAAACTACACCACCAAAAGGGGGAATTTTCTTAAGAGAATCTCGGTTCAATTCAATGATAACTCAACACATGGAAGAACTTAACATTGGAAAACTTTGGCCAGCAGAAAGCTCGATTAGGTTAGACATATGTGAGTAAAAACGGTAGGTTAGGGATACATCGTAAGGATAATAAATATCATCAAGTGTCAGACTAGTATCACGATTCCTTGGTGAAACATATTTTCCTATTTTCCAATTCAAACTGATTTCAGAATATTGTGTTCAAGCCAAGCAGATTTTGAGCCGCCGTGAAGTTCTCGATTAATAATGGTTGCAAACAAGTATCCAAAGTTGACGGCCATAAATCAAAGGAGCTCAATTTTGTCCCCGTCTTTCCAGCACAAGTTTTAACGAATTGATTTTAAAGCAAGTTGTTCTTGGGTTATGACTCGGAAGTTAGAATTTGACGATCCCCTCCCTCCCTCTCTCTTTGTTGTCAGTCCCATGGCAACTGGAACAGGGACAGACTGAGGTTTGGGACTCCAACTCCGTTGGGACGTCCAGTGAAGGGAGGGAAGGGTAATGAACCATGAACAATTCTGACATGTCCAGTGCTGGATGTGACATTTCAGATTTTCAAACTTTTTGTCTTTGTTTCTTCTTATCTCTGGCCATTCGATTCTCCTCAAGACCATTCGTTGGAAGAATACATTTTCGTTCAGTCGTTGTTTTCAGAATTATTGTGCCATAACAAATAACCCCGGGTGAACTCAGAAACACTAAAAGCGTTTTACTGGTTTCAGGGTGACCATATCATGAGGAGAGATGAGGATTTTTTTTGTTCTACCCTTGACATTAAGGGTTGTGTGGTGCAGGCCATTGAATTAGCCCAGAGTTCATCGGTGTGATTGAATTACTTTTTCCATCATCTCGACAGCTCAAATCCACTTGGTTCTCGAGAGGAGGATTTTACCGCCAAGAGACCAGAGGGTCAGTCCACTCTTCTCCAGTCTTGTCGGGGTTGAACCTTAGGGTCAATCCGACGAGAAGAGACCGACTGACTGACCAACTGGAGGAAGGAGGGTGACTTTTTCTGTCACCCTCCCTCACTGTCATTCTGCCAGGAACTCTTTATTTAATGTTTTGTCGAGTCAGAGCAATCCCGTAATTCTTGACCTGACGGGACCCTTACTCGTTGGAGATGACCTGAATGGGTGGGGGATAAGGACAACTTAGGGTATGGACTGCTGGGCAATTCTTGACGGGAACACCTTCGGATATTTACCGAGCAAGACAATGTGCCGTCCATTGGTTCTGAGGACCAGTAGATTAGAAAAAGGCTTGAGATCGGTCCGGCCCCTCCTTCTTGTCAGGTTCCTGACGGCCTTTTTGGGGGGATGTGTGTTAAAGACTGTTCAAAACTAAAGAAAACACTACCCTGAAGATGGGTATGTGTTGATAAATTTCATTTAGAGTTGGAAGGATTGATGACATGATACTGATGAAATTGAGGGAACTAAACGACCATTTTCTGTTTCCTGAAAGTGTCCAAGTACGACCAGGAAAGGAGCAAGTAAATGTAATTTATGGAATCTATCAAAATGAGGCTCAAAATGAAGAATAGTAACTCAAATGAGAACCGTTGAATTGAAGCTTACCCGCGGCAATAAATGATAGAGATTACAACCGTCATCGGGGTCCAAATGCCGTAATGTCTAATTTTCAGGGCTGTAGCGCTCCCTTATAATTCAAAGGCACGGGTTATAGTTCCCGTTTCGTTTGCCAAAGCAAGGAATTTGTTCTACCGCAATTGCTTTCACGTTACAGATACACATATAAAGACTAAAAATTACCTTCTAAAGGCAACGTTTTAGATACTTGTCCCATAAAATATGGTTTGAAATTCCAATAATAAACGTCATAGGAATTAAAGCTGTAATTTGCAACAAATGAAGGCATATTGAAATTCAATTAATGTTCACTCTGATTTTGATTCAATGAAATTGACATGCATGTTTTAAAAGTACACCACTGTAGAAAGTGACCTGATTCTGGCTCGAACTGAAAAGTGAAACCACACAAGGTGGCTAGTTCACCTTTCAATCATTCATTACTCCTTTGACGCAACATCCCCAGCAATATCAGGGGCACAAAAATAGACCGACAAGAACCAAATGTACACTTGATCACAACGAGAGTGTTTGGCTGAATGAATGCTAGCTTTAAGAACAACAACTTGGGAGTCTAAAACAAGGGAACAGAAACTAAACAACGATGATAAACAGTCTCGAAAGTTTTCACACCAAACTGAAGTTGTGGAAAGTTTCAAGAGACCTCGCTTTTCTCATCTTGATCCAGTATTACAGTATTAGCAATGCATTTACTTTTCTCACTTAGCACGGAGACAGTCAGACACGCATTAACCGAGTGTGCTGAAACCTTTCGGACCTCGACAAAGTTGGAAAAATGTGTTTATTCGTCGTTCGTTCTCAAAGTTGTTTCAATGGGACTTGTACTTGTAATATCAATTAAATATTTCTTGGAAAATAGAGGATGGCTAAGGTAGGATTGCAGTTTTATCTAACGTAAGATAGCGTTATCATGTTTTTAGACTTCGAGACGACTGTCAAATGAAAGGTCAGAGATGAATAATTCAATTGAGCACGAATGTTTTGCGGGAGCAGATAACTCGTTTATCGATAACGAGAAGCGGAAAAATGTATAACCGGTGGATGGATTGGATTATAAATTGTATATTGTCGTTTACTTGGCTTGAGTTGGACGTTGTGGTGCATCATTTTGGCCAAACGATTCGAAACGTTGGCTTTAATTATCTTTCAACCAGGATTTAGGACCAAACTTAACACTTTAGAAAACAGTGTCTTTAGAAAAACAAATCTAAGAAAATGCATCTTGGCAACTTTTGCACTTGCGTCAACATCATTCTTGGTATTTCTTTTGAAGCTCGTGTTAGTATTGTTGGAAAATTGCCATGGAATGTATTCCTCAAGATATTTTGACTTTTCTTATTTTGGCATTTGGTGCACTGTAGCGTAACTTGCAAAATACATGATTAGTATGTGAACATTTGTTACAAGGCACGTGTCGTAATAAAATTAAGTTTTGGTTGAAAAAATGCAAGGTCAATTTTTAAGTGCTCAAAAACTAAAACCTTACCAAAACAAAATGGAAGAGATACTTTGAACGCAGTTTTGAGATACTAAAAGTCCCATAAAAATCTTTTGTTTGCAATGTTTCAAAAAACAAAACAATATTTAAACATTCAGCATTTGGTTGGAAATAATCCAAGCGTATTGCATCCACTATTAACCGATAATTCTTACAATCCGATTTCACAATCTTTTCCAAATTCTACCCAAGTAATTGCTCCAAATCTGTGCCTAAAAATGAAAGATTGATAATAAAAGTGAAATAACACAAGTTACATTAATAGTGAGCCTGCTACTATGATTATTATAAAACTATTGCATATCAATTTACCAAAAGGTTTTAACCTTAATATTGAAATCATGGCAGAATCCTTTTTTTGAAAACAGTTAAGGTTCCCGTCTCAGAAAATGATTTTGGTTTGGTGAACAAGAGCCGAGGGCAAGTGTTCCTCGGATCAAATGTGCCCGTGCAAAAATCGTCTTTTGTATTTAGATAGGACTTAACGATTTTGGTGAAGCCCAAATCAGTCTTGAATGCAGTGGACGAGGACTGAGAGCTTTTTCATAATAATTGAGACTCCCTAAACATGGGAGCTCCTAGTTCGACATTTTCGTCCTATTTGCTGCTCATGCGACTCAGCTATTTAGCTTGAAGGACATGAGTTAGGGTTCTCAATTTGAGCAAAAATAAGATACAGCCGAACCATCAAAGATCAAGAACAAGTCTTGAAGCAACCCTGTATTCGAGTCCTAGAAAGGCAGGGTCACATTTTGACACTCTGTCAGCCACTATTGATTTTACTTCTGCACCCTCTATTGTTAAAGATGGGAGCCCTAGCTAAGGTCCTCTGAGCTCAAAAATAGCTGCCTTTTCGGCTCACTACAGAGGAGTTGAAGGGTTGTAAATCAACATGATGATTTCATTTTCAATGAACAAATTGATTGCTATACGCAGGGAATGAAATTGCCATTTCGATGAAATGGAAGATTCATATTTCATATTGTTCCTTATATTCAGATGTAATGTCTAATCCCCAAATTAATTCCAATTTTATACATCTGAACCGTCATGCAATGTGGTGTTGTCCAGGAATTTTATGCAAGAACTTCTTTAAGTTTGGATTCAAACCTCCTAAAGAATGAACGAATCTTGGAGAAGAGCACTTTGAACAATGAAGGAGCCAGAAAAGAAGAGCAGATTATTGTATTGCTGAACGTAAGTGTTATTCATTGTTAAGAGTATTATCCTAAACATCTAGTAAGGAAAAAATACCTTGTCGCCACAGTTTCTCGCACAAGAACCCTGATCGCATAAAAGAGGTTTCGTGATCTTACGGAAAAGAACGGCAACTTCTTGTAGATGAAGTTTGCTGGAGAAGATCAGCCCTTTTACGAGCAAAATTGAGCTACGTGTATTTGTTGGATAATCATGCAATAAATCAATTAGGTGTGAAATCTGAGTCGATAAGAAATGCCCTTGTTAACTATCTTCATGGTATTTTTACCTTCCAAAGTACTACAATATTTCTAATTTTTTGCCAAATTCAAACCTCATTCTTGACTAACCAAGTCAACTATGTGGCATCAGAACTTAACTAGATCATACCTAGCCGTTAGCGGCTGACTTGAAATTAGATAATGACTAGGGTTCAAGTATCAGTTAACAAAGTTTTCTTTCTTGAGGAAGCTATCAATAAGTGATTTTTAAGAATACCTTTCACAACCACTCTAAAGGTAAAACTTTCATGGAAACTGTTAATAATTCATGAGAATATCTTTCAAGTCTGACAAATACTGAATGTTTCTAATGCTTCGTATTCCACCAAAATTTTGGCCATGTACTTTTAATGTTTGTTAGTTTATTTGTTGTAAACACAGATGGTAAATACCTACTCTCGTTGGGCCTGCCATCTCATGTTGGGCATTCCCGCTCCGTCGTCGCAGCCAACATTGCCTCACCCTCGGGAATAACCAGAGCTTCACCCATTTAAGTTGCTGAAGTAGCAATTTATATTATAATTTTCATACCGCAAAGAAGCACGGACTTCACTAGTCAGGGATCGAACCAGGATTTGCAAATTGGAAAGCAAACACTTTCTCTACCAAGCTTGCTTTCTCTCCGCAGCTAGGCTATAAACTCTTAATATGGTAACGTATTTTTGGTTAATACGACTATCAAATAGATACTTCTGAATTCGGCCTGCAAAGTAGACTGGAAGATATCTCAACATGTGACCTGGTAGTTTTTCAAAATGACAGAACTTGCTTGAAGAAGTCGCAAAAAACACAATCTGTATAACCTGCTGCACAAAATATATTTCTGAAGCAAATGCCCAAAGAATTACTATGACAAAAAATCTATGACATTTGTGATCAATAAGATCATTATCATTAACGATTCTTCTAAAATTGTTAAGTAACTGTTTAATAAGTTTTTGAAACTTATTTCTACGTTTCTCGAATCCTATTTTGGTCAAAACATGCATCCGAAAATCAAACTTTTTTGTTGAAAATCACTACCTATTTTCTATATTCTTCGTTATTGCTGCGACTTAAAGTCACGTCATATTAGTGAAACATAAAAGGGTAAAGTAATATCCTTTTTTACGAATTTTTTATTGATGATAACCAGGGCTGGGTAAAACAAAATTTTGAGGGACAAAATTTTTGCTCAAATTTTGAGCAAAAAAAATAAAAAGAAGAAAAAAAAATCACTTTTAAAAGCAAAAAGGCACGTAAGAAGACAACATAAAACTAATTTTATAAAATTTTGAGCTAAGAACCAAGATGTTTCAAGATATTTCATTATTTCAAAATCTTTCAAATTAAAAGCCCTCGAAAATGGCTCTTAGCTTGGACCCCCAAATTAATACACTAAACCATGCAAGTTTCTAGATCAAATTGGGTTACTTTGGGTGCTTTACGTCACTTATTTCTCAGGTTGAAGAGGCTTGGGTTAAAAATGCAAGTATCTTTATGTTGGCTCTTTTTGTATTGTACGTAAGATATTAGAAGAAAGAAAATTCCTTTTTTATTTTGAGCTCCTGGGGATTGCATTTCCAGCAGCGGTAAGGAAGTCCAAAAAATGTGTAGTTAGTTCTTCCAAAGTTAGTGATAGGGTCTTGGCGTGATTCTTCTCAAGGCAAAAAAAAAGTATTACCAAACTTTTGATAGGCCTGGATGCTAAAGTATGTCATCCAGGACCTAGGGAGGCATTAACATGCAATTTTTATCAAAATCTCGAACCCAGAATGGGCCCCCAACAACCAAAGAGTTTTTAAAAAAATCCCAAAAGATATATTTTTGAGGGTGATTAAAACCTCAAAAACATTTTTAAAAAAAACAAGCCCTGATAATAACTAACGGTAGAAAAGCTAGTAAGGTTTCAAACGATTTATGCCACTTCTGGGGCAAAAACATATTGCAATTTTAACCATAAAATATACTAAAACCAACAATGTAGATGAAACTCGACGAATTTTCATTACATTAATAAATATTCAGGAGAACTAAATGCCAAAAGACATCCTTTTAAATACTATAATATGGAAGCACTCTACTGAATGATTGATCAGAAACAGCCAATGGATGAACAAAACTGGCCGTGGATGGACTGCATCCTGACAAAACGATGTCATCAAGAGTTGGGACTCACAGATTGGAGCACAGAGTGATCTTTCATTGGCTCCGGGTCTGCACAAGCTCGGAGATTTCACCAGAGTCATTTCGGATGTCGAAGTCACCACCAATGATGGATGACCTTCTCTGGATTCTTCATCTTCTGCAAGATGAGTGCTCCAGACCTCTCCTCTGCATTTGATTCGTCGTCGTCAATATTCCTTTTGGTATCTACACGTGTACGTTCAGTACCACTTAGCAAAAGGAGATGGCTGAGACCATTTAGGAGAAACAGAGGGGATAAATGCGAACAGGGGAAGGAGGAGGTTTGAAGGGCTAATAGTTAACGCCTTGAAAAAGACGTAGGCCTTAAAATAGGCCGAGAGGAAGGATTGAAAGGGTTGATACACTGAAAGGGGTTGATTATGCCAGTAGATTCATTAAGGACCACTGATTGTGGGCGTGGCCGCACACACAGCTATCAAATATCAAGTTATTTAAAACGAGTTTGTAATATACGATTATGTTTTGGAAGTTCTCTGGTAGCTTAAAGGGAGGGCCCCATTTCCACTAGTTTCCATTAGTAGATGCATTATGGTTACGCTCTGTGGCTTCTTGCACAAAACGACTGTCGGTTATTCATTTGATGCGAGATATGCATTTCTCTTAAAACACGTTCCAGTTTTTAATTTTCAAGATCTTAAATTCATCGGTAATATTTTTGATTCACATCACATCTCAATTTATGATTGAAATCTTGCCTCCATTGTAGCGCCTAACCCTGAAGCTGGAGAGCAATGTATTTCGGTTCTGATTTCTCAATGAGTTTTGGCTTTTAGATCCTATCATAACAGTTTTATTATATCCTCTATGTTTTTCTTTCTTTCATTCATGTCGAGAAATATGTGTTCATCAATCATTTTATCTGTTTTTCATTCTGGGCTAATTTTGGTACAGGGTTCATCACAACCATACCTAATCTCACTGACAATGACAAAATCACTTGAGAGGAGGGGAAATTGTGGATTACGTTGCACTAGCAAACTACTTGAAATTATAGTTATTTGCAAGTGCAAAAAATGAGACCTGAAAGGGCGGAGAGTGGGCCAAGTGAGGGCTGGGCTAATTTGAGCAGAGTAGAAGAACCTTGTTCTTGTCAAAAGAATATTTTTCGAGAGATGAAAGTGACGACGTGTGAGTCCTCCCAAATATCATGTAGGCAGGTATCAATCAACAAGTGTCTTGGTTGGCCAAAGGCAAATATTTCAAGTAACAACCCATTGAAGGATGAAACTTTCCCATGTCCAAGGTCTTGAGCTCCCCCAGAACCTTGGGTGATATCAAGGAATGTCTCTGGGCAGGTCTGGATGAGAGTGTGGACAAGGAGAGCTTTCCGAACGCCGGACCAAAACTCGAGAGCTTCCAACCGAACTCTCACTCTCTCCGCCTTCTTCAACGATAACGGTTGGGATGCTTCGAATGGAAGGAGTGATGTCTCTGGGTAGAGAAGTGGGTTGAATAACAACTTCTGAGGTGCCATGAGTTCGAGCACCACTCGTCAAAAGGAGGTTTAGAGACTCGTCCTCTTGGTCATATTCGTCGTCCTCGCCATCATCGTCTCCTTCCTTGAGCGTCTCATCAAGATCAGAGTAACGAAACTCTAACGTAGAGTCAATGGAACCCCTGGGAAGATCTGTAATTGGGAATAAACGATTAAAATCTACCAACCAGCACTTTTTGATTTGAAAAGCTATTGTCATTTGTCATAAATATGCCCTTACTACATGACAATTGGGTTATTGAAAATACAGACATTTTTATTTACATGGTAGCCCATGTTAAATGTCCTTGATGTTTAGGACATTCTCATTTCGCTAATTCTCATATAAGCTTTTTACGACCCATTTCTAGTTTTTCGCCAAAGCTTTCTCGCAAAGTTCAGGAAAATTCAACCGGAAAGAGCCAGGCCAACTTAGTAACTGCCATTGAGAAGGTATGGTCAAATATCTCGCATGAGATTGAGTGTACTGGCTGCGCTACTTCCCAATTGAGATTTAAAAAATAAAAGATAAACCTTATGGATAAAGTCGGTGCTTTATTGACGCCAGTTTGGTACTACTGTATTGAGTGTTTCTTGAGTTAATTTGTTGAAAAAAACATTTAAATTGGGCCATTCTGTATATCGTAAAAATCATTGACCCGACCATGGACAACGGTACACTGGACATATTTGACGCCGCCAAATGTACCCCAATAGTATGACGGAAAATTTAGAAACTATTAGAACTGAACCTCCCGACCATAAATTGAAAAAAATCTTAGTCGCGCTATCCAGCCACGCAGATTCACTCGCCATAGACATTCAAAATTATAGGGATGAACATGACAAGTTCTACGCAGCAGCTCAAGGATGATGTAAGTAGAAGAATTCTCGTCTCCCCTTTCTTTCTATGGTTCAAATTTTCACTTGTCCACGTTGAGGTTAAGCTAAATTGGTGATACAACATGGACGAGCAAAGAAATTTGACTTGCGTGAATAAAAAATTAGGAATTAGAAGAATTCGTGCAAACTTCCAAAGTATGTTTGATGTCAGTGGTTGCCAGAAACATCGAAGCACTCCTTGATAGTGAATGAAAGGTGTTTTAACCACTGCTGAGCGAAAAAGAGTCAGCTATTGCACGATGCTCGAATTCTAATGTAAATGATCTTGAATTATGAACAGTTCAATAAGTGAAAACTGATGTACAATGGCTGGAAATGATCAGCAGTAGCCTCGTTGAAAGGATGAAGGGTGAAAACCGATCCAAGGAGATGAAAGCCTACCGAGGTATCCGACGACAATCGGAAAGACCTCCAGTTAAATTGAGACCTCCATGACCGGACCAAAAAAGTGTTTTTACGAACACTGATCAATTTAGGTTAAAGTGTCTTTTTCCAGTTCTATTTCCGCTATTTCTCCCTTCAAATTCAACCTTTCCAATATCTAAAGCTTTTTTTCTTCAAGCTTGTTCTTTTTGTAAGTGTGGGACCCTAAAAGCGACCAATGGTGGGTTTCATTAATTGCAAACTAATTTTCAAGGGTTATGACAAGCCCATGTTTCAAGAGATATCAGAGAACACAGACAAGTGGTGCTGAATTGTGTCACTTTTAATTGAAAGGTAATAAATAGACGAATTATAATCTTTCATTTTAATAGTACTGGGGATTACATTCCCTGTAGCGGTTAGAAAAGCCCGTGAAAAACCAAACCANGATCTTGAATTATGAACAGTTCAATAAGTGAAAACTGATGTACAATGGCTGGAAATGATCAGCAGTAGCCTCGTTGAAAGGATGAAGGGTGAAAACAAAAAAAAAAGAATTCGTTATTCGTCCCTCTCTACAATTATCAGAACAGAAAGAACCTTCTGTTTGACAATGATCGACATATTTCCCAATGTGGCTTCCCTCCAATCCAAAAATTAGCCGGGATAATATGTTCTTCATATCTTCGCTTGAAAGCTCCTTGTTCATTCCTGTAAAATGTGCTACTTTCCTTTCTCCCCATGAATAGCATGATTTTTGGCCACACATCATGAACAATCTTGATTTCATGAAATGTCTCGTTTTGTTAATTCCGATTGGAATTTTTTCCAATAATGCAACCGGCTTTTGTATACACAGCTTCACTTAGATCATAAAATTACTAAGAATTTCATCCCCAATATCGGCATGTTAAATCCACGGAAAAGCCCAATTTCATGACCCAAAAATTCATTGAATGAATTAATATTCCAGTTATGACTAAGGTAGTAAAAAACACAAAAACATTGCACAGAATGACGAGCTAAAAAACTTAAAAAAAAAACCGCCTCGGGTAGAAAGATACATGTATAATTTTAAGCAAATAGTACACTTTGTTTTGCCATAATAATCCTCATCCGTGCCATCAGTCTGCATTCTTGCATATGTATGTCAGTTAACATCTCGACCCTGGATAACCTCACTCACTGAATAGCTCTCCCTCCACACTGGATTCGGAGGGTGGAGTACAACCTTCAATTCGAACACTCGGAGGTATCATTGAAGATAACGATGAAGCTTGGGAGTCGTGTTCCTCAATTGGTTGGTGCCTTTGCATATACTCAGTGGGGATGGAGCTGAAAGCAGAACTCTGAAGTCAATGCCAATTGCTAAAAAATGCCGCAATAGTTGGTATGTATAATAGCGAAAAAGTGCGTGTCTCGTTTCGAACTCTTTCATAATATGGATGAATATGAATCCAACAGTACAATAATTCACAAATCAATAAAGCAAGATCTTCATCTCAACCAGGTACGAGTACTGAAAATGGAATTGAACGTGGGAAAACGAGATCAGGTTTCCATCTAATAAAAATAAACTTTAGAGGGCAGGATCTTCCAATCGATACAAAAAACAAGTCTACTTGGGTTACCAAAAAAATCCAGATTGAAAAACTACCATCTTTGGGTTTCATACAACTCATGCGGTGTGTAAAGTGCAATGGGAGGTCGTCTACCATATGCTAAAGGCTCAATCTGAGCTACAAAACAGGAGGTACTCGTAGAGCTGGAAAAATCGTAGTCATACAGGGCAGTTAGTAGGTGTCGTTGATGCAGCAGCAACTGGTGAGTGGATCAGTTTTAGATTAGAGGTGAGTGGTGCAAACAGAGCTTGACCTGTTGGGTTTCTCAGTAGAGAGTTCATGCTCAGTTGTGATCGTAGTAGACGAGGCTGCTGGGCCTCCACTAGATGAACTTGGGCCCTCATCAGCTGTCCTACTGCCAGCAGTAGGATGGCTGGATCCACCAACACCTGAATAGGTCGGGGGAAAGGATCGGGAGGCATTGGCCTCGTCAGCGGTGGTGGTAGTGCTGGCGTTGATTGTGCAAGAGCTAAATAGGTGAGGACTTGGTATACAATCGATTTCAAGGAATATTGATTCATACACGCTTGCTAGGTGTGCTTCGTTAGTTGTGGGGAGTGAATCGGGGGACAATTGACATGGTACACAAGTTCGTTTCGGTTTCACATATTGTGGATGGGCTAAGGCTTGAGGGGTATGTATAACGCTTATGCTTGTTCTTGCTCCTCAAGCCAAAAAGGGAACAGTCTCATTGAGGTTGTTAGGCTTATTGTGAGGTTTCCAAAAAAGGTTACATGAAACATGGAAGACTGGAGCGACAGGATGTATGTCCCTTCAGAGGCATAAATTTATCTCCATCCTTGATCACATGTCATGAATGTGGAGCCATTGACGGTAGACGTAAGAAAGGGAGCAATCGGGGGCTGAACAATCAATCTGGCCCAAGAGACGACTTACCTCAGAGTCACCCGCTTCTTTATCATGGGTTTCTTGGCCGGAAAATGATGCTTAAGAGAGGAAGTGTAGTGGAAACTGGAAGCATTTGTGACGGCTGGAACCGAGGGTGAAGGTGGATCACTTCCGCCTACCAGTGTTGGGTCCACAAGAATTGGACGAGGTTTAGTGAGAGAGGAAGAGGGCACTGTCGTCAAGACAGTTGACCCGCTCAGAGACATCTACAACATTTACAACAACGGCGTCTTAGAAAGTGTTCAAAGGTCGGGCGAATCCATCAAGTTAGGTTTGTCGTCAAGGATTTGGGTAGTGTGCGTGAAGAAGACCTTACCTGTTGATTGATTGGCAGGTGAGGTTGATAGGGATTGTACGGAGGTGAGGGAGATGTGGCCATAGGGGTGCAAGGAGGACATTGGGGTGAAGAGTAAGACTGGTTTTGGATCCGTTTACGATCCTCCTCGTACATGGTTATAAGACGTTCCAATTTCTCCTCGATGTCGTCCACCTAAAATTTCATAATTCTATTCATTTCAAGCGTATGTAAGTGCAACGAACTCTTCTTTAGAAAAGAAATGGCTGCCCTCGTTGTTGTTTGTTATCAACTCGAGTGTTGCAAAAACTGGGGGGTTGTCGATTTGTACGATAAAGCTCTTAATCCTGAGTCAGAGAACGGACAGTGCGGGACAAAGACGGCGAATCTTACCTGTCTCTCTGTTTTGACAATCCTGGATGCCAAGCTTTGTTTCGAGTCATACACGTCTTTGGCCTTGGAACCTTGGCGCCCTAGGATTTGGTCCAACCTAAAATGTTGGTACGAAAAAGTCAGTATCCTGGGAACTGTACAGTAATTCGATTGTTTTCAAGTGCACAAGGTGATGCGATTGTGGTTCTTTCTGTTATGGCACAACAATCGTGTCACCTCGGATCACTAACGAGCTAGTTCTTTCAAGAGAAACAGGAAGTTAATAAGCAATGAATTAACTGAAGGAGTTTTTTGCGCAAATCCAATTCTGATTGCAGTCATTTCGAAAAGGTTGGCATGCTTTGAAAAGCCAAATCTTGTCCTTTTTCGTTTGTCAAAAACAACACACTGTGCTTAAAATGACATTGAAATCCTTAGATTCGTAGCTCTAAAGATTTCAATGTAAAACAGACAAACATTAAACAAATCAACAATACTACAACGCAGATATTTTCATTGGGATTAAAGGTGAAAGAGAGACAGCCAAGAATAATGGAACTGATTCATTCAAGTTCAGGCTAGAAAAAACAGCTGATAGAAGTTTGTCGCTTTGAATCCATGCCGTAAGAGGGGGGAAAGGGCGTTATTCAACATAACGCGAGACGTACTTTGGGAGCAAAGGGTGAACGAAATGAAAGAGAATATTTAAAGCAGCCATTGACCATTGACTGGACATTTTCACCTTTGTTGGAGTCCCCTGACCTTACTGACTAGGTCAGCATGGCCAGCCGAGTAGGACTCTATCACATCTTTGACATCATAGGGTTTAAGTGCTTCTTTAAATCGTCGACGTGCTGCCATGTACTTCAACTGGTGAGGGAATGGAAAGAAGAGAACGGACTTATATTCTGTATGGGCAAAAAGGTTAGTGAGGGCCTTTGATGACTCGCATTGACAGCCCTTAGTGAGTGATATGGAAAATAAGTGTTGGTAGGGCATCAATCCAGCGAGCGCTAATCCCAGAATGTTTCACTTTTGTTCAGGTGATAGTGAAATCATTTATTCCCCAAACCATACCAAAATTATCACATAAAGGAAACTAGATGTTTTAGTTACCCAATTTGATTGTTTAGATTGATTTTAGGATTGAGAGGGCAAATTCTCTGCATGAAGTGCAAAGGTGAGGAACTAGAAGCTCGTTTTGCAACCAATTATACATTTAGAGAGCCTAATGGTAACAATCAAGTGCATGAAGAAGGTTTTTGTTTGGCTATTCAGTTTCAAACCTCATTTGCATTTGGCGAACTTTCAGAATGAGATCAGAGTGACCCGCTGAGTATTGTTCAATCACATCTTTAACATCATAGGGCTTTAAAGAATTCTTGAAGCGTTTCCGCGCCCTCATCATCAGCATCTATAACAAGTGCAAGTAAAGAATGTAAATGGTCATCCTGATTCGTCTCTGGTCGACGATTGGGGTCTCGCTCAATCCTTTATGATTAGTTAGTACTGACGTTAGTGTCACATAAACAAGAACCTCCCACCCACAAGCCACATCAGAAACGAACAAAAATCGATTGGCATTAACCTGTTCTGCAGGAATTTTACTTTACACAACAAATCAGCGTGACCAGCGGAGTATTGCTCCAAAACGTCCTTCACGTCATAAGGCCTAAATGCTTGTTTGAATTTCCGCTTGGCCACCATGAAAAGAATCTATTGAAACTGAATGTGTAGAGCCAATGGAGATAAAACAATTCAAGACCACCGACATTACCTTTCTAATGGCTCTGATGGCGCCTTTGTGTTGCCTGGTCAGGGTGATGGGAGCAAGTTGTTCCTCTTCATCTGAAAGAGGAAACGAAGACCATCTTCAGAACTTGGGTTCGCTCACAATGAGTTCGTACACCGCGATCAAAGGGGATCAAAGACAAATTCTTAGCACACTCAAAAATCCTGAAAGGAACATAAAAACCATTTGACAGGATAGACAGAGAGCAAGAAGGACATGAATAAATCCGGGAGTTGTCTTTTGTGGTGGATGCCTGAGGTGCTTTCCGGGGTGAGAAGTCTGGATACAAGGAACATGAATGTTGGTGCAGTCTGTCTTAAAGCTGTTGGGGGTTGAGTTTGTGGATGCAAATATCTTTTTGTGGGAGAAAATATCCAAAACGCTCACCATGACCAAGCCAACTGAATGCAATTTCACAAAGTGTGAGATTGTTGAGAAAATAAGGCTTTTCTCAACTACTGATCTTCTCTTTTACCCTCATTCAAGAGAATTGAAATTACGTTTAACGTTTTAAACAGAAGTTGTGAGTTTCAAACCCATGGTTTTTAAATTCAAATAAGTCGGAAAAATTAAATAAAAACTGATCATTAGATTCCGATAAGAAAAATGTTGTTCGCTCGTCGAACAGAAATTCGAGAGGGTTGCAGTATCCGGTTTTCTTCCCAATGCCCAAAGGTTCAGCTCTGTCGCACATCCGAACGGTCAAACTTCTCCAATTTCTGCTCGAAGTTGAAACAACATATTTTATCGGAGTCTACTGATCATTCATTTATCATCACCAACTAAAAGTTTTCAGATTTCCGAGCCTTGTGGAGTAATTCTCCAAGGAAACCACATGCCCAAGCAATTAGACGGGTTCTCAAAATCTCTTGATAGACATTGTTTTGCTTTTTAATAAAACCAGAATGAATGACTGGGCCATTGATTATGGGCTTTCCCTAATGACAGATAGAAAGTGAAGTGGGTCTACGTGTCAAAATGTAAAGTGGAGCATTATTTGAACAATAGAATTTAAAGAAGTAGCAATAATAGTAGCAGCAGCAGCAGCAGCAGCAGCGATATAAAAGGTGCGTTGGTGCTTTGCAAGAGAATACAAGTTAAGAAAGTGTCAGGGAGTGGTGGAGGTGACTGGCGAAGGCCCATGGCTTGATTAGATGATTGATTGAACGAATGAATGGTTGAATGCTTGATTGCTGGTGTGGGACACTAACCCTCCTCATCTTCCTCCTCCTGTTCGCCTTTTCGATTCTTACGTCTGCCCGGCGATTTGGAACCCGAGAACTCCCTTTGAAGTAGGCTGCAGAGCACCAAGGGGAGGGTGGCGTCATCAGTCCCTCCCCCTGCCCCCCCGCCACCGCTTCCCCCCGTCAAATTGATCGGAGAGGTCGTTCGGGAATGAGAGCGACTCTCTCGTCTCGAGGCCGCTCTCGAGGACGGAATCAAGGAATTGGTCCGAGATGGAAGGCGGGACGCTGGACAACACAACAAGAGGAGACCTCATGAGAAACAATGCACATGCATATTACAACCTCAACACCTCTGCCTCGCCCGAGGGAATCATCTTAGCTGGGTACCAGATTCGCAATGGGAGCCTTGAAATTGGCACAAACTGTCTCACTGAGTTGGGAATTAGATTGTGAGTTAATCGACGGCACATGTTTATTTCTTATTTGGATTAGACCATAGATGACTTCAATTAACAGGTCTCCAGGGCTAAACTAGTTTGGCCTTCTTGGGAGGAATTCGACTGCTTTAAAAAACAGTAATACCATGACTAACTATCCCCGTGGATAAATGTCCAAAAAATCACAAATTACTTGTTTGCTTATAAAGATGATGAACCCATTGCACTTATAACCGAAATCGAAAACTTCGTCAAAATTTATCAAAAAGGCAATGCAAGGTATGGCATGAAGTTTTTGAGAAATAATAATGTTTTTGCTTCTTAACAGCATTGCCATAAACGATAAATCACT